>NW_019524970.1:176888-259656 GCF_002814215.2 Seriola lalandi dorsalis | reverse complement strand
ATATATATATATATATATATATATATATATATATATATACACACACACACACAAGATGAATTGAGGGAGCTAGACTTGCAAGTTTGCAGCTCAAGGTCAGTCAAATTGCTGACTGGTGACTCAAATTAATGACAAGTAATTTGCACAGTCTGACATCAGATCTCTCTGAAGCTTGGAAGGATATGTTTCAAATGAGAATGTGTGTGAAATAACATTTTTAAAAAATGGTCTGATTCCTTCTAATCTAAGTCCATGACGTGAGGGGTAAAAATAAGTTGAGCGTGTTTTCATTTGTTCTCACACTGCCGTTCCTTCCTCCTCTTCTAATAGTTCTTGTTCATGTGCTGGGATTTAACAAGCAGATGCCTGGAAAGCTGTGGATCAGTGTTGGCTAAAAAAAAAAAAATCAGTCGGCTTTTCAGGCACTGGCTTCCAGTTAGGCGAGTGGAGGCCCTACCTCCACTCGGGTAAGTTGTCTCCCAAAACTTCTGCACACTGCTAAATAGCAAGATTGATGGCTATAATGGGAGAAAGTTCAGGCCTGAATAGTAGGATGTCCCCAATCAAGACTGTCCATTGTACGACAGTGCTGGAGCAGGAAGACTGTGGAAGATGCTGCTTTAAGTCCAGCATACAGGTAACACAGCCTCACAGCACGTTCCAGCCTGCTGCACTACGAGGTCATCGAGGCCATCTCGGATAGAGACATTTGTTTTTTCCTGTCTAATGGTCCAAATGGCCCCCACTCTATTCAAAGTAGCATGGGTTTGGCAGGTCCCCTCCTGTCAGTATACGGACTGCATTGAAAGAAGCATTACACACAGTGGCCTGAGCACTCTTGCCACTGTGATTACGATATAGGGGGACGGCATGTTTATTTGTTCAAGAGATTTCTAAACTAAACCTCCTGTGACTTTATCTCTCCAAGGAAGCAAAAAAAAAAAGAGCTCAGCCACAACACCATTATCCTGACCCCACCTGAGTGAGGACCTAGAGACACAGGGAGGTGGCTTTTTATTTTGTTCTTGACTGGCTTGCGGTTTTCGAAAGGATCAGGGACAACTCCTTCATTCAGGGTAATCCTTGCTGCTGTCCCACCACAATCACTGCACTGAAGCTAAATCTGAAACGATATTTTCATATAAGACCTGCCCACTTCAAGCAGGCATGCTGTGACTTGTTCTTGGGCTCTCAAAGCGGCATGATCCGTGCGAGGGACACGAGGCACCGCCAGTGAGGGTCGATCACGGCAACTAATCTGGGTTAGGAAGATATGGATTTGCGGTCTCATGATAAAGCTGTCCTTGGCTAACTTGTCGTTTGCTGTCACTGAAGAAATGCGGTTGAGAAATGTATTGAGCGCTGGCCTTTCAGAGTGACAGCGGCCATTGGGTTAAATAGGTTAAGCAAATGTACATAGTGTCAAGCCAAGCCTATAAAGCTCTGTGTGGGGGTAAAGTCTGAGCAGAAATATGTGTCACTAGAGACTGAATTTGAACCATTTATATTCAAATTTGAATTGCACTGCATTGAAAAACTGAAAATTCCGGATGATATAATATCAAATTGAATTTATGAGTTCATAACTTAATTCCATTGAACTTGAAACTGAATGTACTGGGCTATTATAAATTCAGTTGCCCTAAAACTGTATTTGATCCTCACTGAAAATTCAAATCTCTACATACTTCCACATTCAATTTTCACAATTCTGATTCATTTCTTGCGATTCGACTTTAGTTTACTAAATGTTTGCATGTTTACAATGTGTAACACATGCACAAGGATGGAAGGGGAACTTGTTTTTAGTGTCGTCCTCCTGCTGCTTGTTTTGAATCGTGTTCTCCTCCTGTTCCTTGTGATTCTCTTTCTTGTTCCTTTGTATTTGCCGTCAAGGTTTATTATTCTGAGGGAAAATGATCAGCTGATGCATCGTACCTGAAGCTGTTTTTTTCTTGCAGGTTAAGAGGCTGATCTGCTCATCACTCTGTCTTTCCCTCTTCTTCCCTTCCTCCTCCTTCCTGAGCCATTTTTCACAGTGCAGGTGCCTCTCATTTCCCACCAACCCCCTGCACTTTCCTCCTCCAGCTTTCCTCTGTTCGAGCCAGCTCCTGTTTCAGGCTTGCTTCCAGTGCGTCACACCTGGTCTTCCACCGCTCTTCACTCCTCTTTAGCTCTTTGTTTTTCTGAGCGAGCAGGGCCAGAAAGTCTGTGTGCGCTTTGGTGCCTTTCTCTGGTGATCCTTTTGTGGGGCTCATCTCTTTGTCTGAGCACCTCTTGGAGCTGGTTTTCCATCTGCCGCCATCCATTTCTCACGAGGTTAACCTTATATTCCTCTTTGAGACTTTATCTCAGTGATTGCAGAGTAGAAGGCGTCTCTTTGAGAGAGCTGGTTAGTGCTCTGCTGTCGCACTGCAGCCAGTTTGTATTGCTTTGGCCAATGAAGTTGGCACATAAACACCAGTACAGTTGAATGTACTTTAGTCAGGACTCCTTGAAACACCCCTCATCAGAGAGCAACATGTAACCATATCCTAAACATTTTTTGGTACACACAGTACAAATTTCATTTTTTTTTTTTTCTATTTTTAACCCATTAATTAGAGACACTAACAGCAAGAATAATCTGCTTTTGCATTTCGAAAGAACTACCCAAGAAACCTTAATGCACATCATCTGTTTCTGTTTGTTTTTATCAAAATATATTAGAAATACTGTATTTCTCAATGTGGTTTGCTGGATATAAGAAATTGCTAAAAGTGTGTGGCATTAACTCAAAAAGCTACATGAAAATGCATTATGGCTTGAAACAAAATATGCATAAATAAAGCAGGCTTGCCAAGAAAGGCATTGTGCTAAAATAAATAAATAAATAAAAAGTTTATCCATGTCAAATAAGAAAATCTTACCTGGTTTCTTTGTCCGTCCATTTCAGCTCAGACATCTGCCCTCAGATACAATCCTAAAAAAAAAAAAAAAAAAAAATTATTATCATAATCAAATTTATGGGATCGTAAAATGTTGGTTTATGATGAATGTGTGTGTATTAAAAGTTTTTCTTTTACAAATCTTTTTTTAAATTCTCAATTGTCCATACTTATTGAACGTGAAGAAGTCTGTCGTCCTGTTTTTTGAGGTAAGTGAAATTCGAGTATTATTATTATTTTATAAGCTAGCATTAATTATCAGGTATTGGTGTCTGAATAAATATTCAAACCAGTTTCAATCTCTGCAAGTTGATTTTCATAGCAACAATCTAGACACATGGTATGTTTAATGTTAGTGTTGGGCTGTATGATTGCTCTAACCTGTTAACATGGGCGCTGAAATGAAAACCACGATGTTTCCTCAACCGCCATGCACATATAACAAGACAGGCAGTGCGTCTGGCTAATTAGGGATGCCACACATTACTTATTCATTTCACAGCCAAGAGTTTCCGGTTCTGTTCTGGAAATCCAAAATAGGATAGTTCTGGTCATAAATTCATTTAACTAATCTTAAGTTTTTTGTCATAACCATTTGGCTAGCCACCTTTTGTAACGCATGAGTTATTCTAATTTTGCCGCCAGAACAGATCTATTTCACAAAGTATTCTTGTAACCCAAGAGCTTAGAGCAAATCAGGCTTCCAAACTGCCAACTGTTGTATCCAACACAAAGCCTGAGCTGTCACCCACAATCACATGTGCCACAGGACACCTGCCATAGAGAGATTGGGAGACACTGAAAGCTGTATAACCAAGGCACTGTTATTCATGCAAAATGAAACTTTGATTGTTTGACCAATGAAATCAACAGGCCACTCGAAAGCCCAAATAACTGTATTAATAATTTCTCACTCTAAAACAAAAACAATAGTTAAATGTGTTCCTAAGTTAAATGAGAGATAACATGAGAATGCTATTATAAAATAATTCTGCAGTAGACAATAGGATTGAAAGGACGCTGTAAAGATGATGCAGCAATGTCCTCCCATTTTTGAAGAGAATTTCAAGTGTGGGAAGTCAGATAAGCAATCGAGGTGCTTTCCGTTTGGAGGATGACTGAAACTTGAGGTATGGGGGAAGAGAATCATTTTATCAGAAAATAGAATAACATTCAGTCCCTGAGTGCAGCTGGACTCCGCATCAACAACTGTGCTAAAAGTTGCATTGTCTTTTTTTCTGGGGCAATGATTTTCAACCAGTTTGCTTCAGCATTTTACTCACCCTCTTAATTGCTGCAACCTGGGGACAAGGAAACATTGCTGGAACTGAGTTCAAGGAGAGCAACACAAGTCATCACACATGCCTTGCACACTGTGTCTGTGTAAAACGAGAACAAACTGTACAATGTGCAGTTCTCATCATGCCTCAGCATAGCTGTCTTTGCTCCTATTGTTGTCTTGAAACACACCTACACAGGTGGTAATAGATAAAGTAAAACATGGTACTGTAATAAGTGTCATTCATCTTAATGATTCTAAGTTCCATACATTTAATTATTGTTGTTTATTTATTATTAACTCTTTTTATTATTATCAACAATTATCTAATGGACACATGTATCTATCTATCTATCTATCTATCTATCTATCTATCTATCTATCTATCTATCTATCTAGCTATCAAATTTACAATTCTTAAGATTTTCAATAGATAAAAAGACATTTTGATTTAAGGAAAATATATAATACCTTTCTTTCCAGTAGTTTTCATTATTAGACTGCTCTATTCCCACCCTGGGTTCAAACTGCCTACCCACATTTACCTACAACATGAGTTTGTTTGGCTGCACTGTCCACAACGGTTGGGTTGCGCTTCAGTTTTCACTTTATTTCTGACAAAGGGATTGTTTGCTCTTCCCAGAATTCTAGCACCAGATACCACCAGTAACCATGGGCGTGGCCAATTCAATCAGGATTGTGTTTTTTCTGTGTTTTATTCGAATATTGATATCCATAAGAAGATATATTTGTGGACTTACTTAAGTACCAAAAACCATTTCAATGTAGTTTTACATCTCCTCTCTCATGTTTCTCTCTGGAGCCCTAGCAACAACAGGTACGTGAGTCAATCTGATTGGCTGACTATTTTCTGAGAGAGGTAAACATGATGGGTCCAGGTGGGCTGGGTTTGGGGCATGGCTGAGGGTGGTGACTGCTTTGTTGTGACATCACAAAGTTAACAAAGTCCTCACTCCTCGTTTTAAGAAACAGTCTCTGAATATGCACTGTGTGCATTTCTCCACGGACTGAGCACTTTGATATTTCCACAGTATTAATATAGCACCGAGTCCTGCTTTATAATCAAAAAAGACATGGAAATCTAATTTTATACAATATGGGACCTTTAAAGAATCTGAAAACAATCAAGCAGCCTTTCTGGTGATGGCTGCTTACTGTTACGCTGAGTTAACCAGCTGAGAGGAGAACAGCTAGGCAGGCAAAGAGTCCCTTCTCACCTTCTTCACTGTGTAATCGCAAATAAAATGAGAGAAAATAGAAAGTAGAATGACATTATTCTGAATTTTGTTTCTGATGTGTAATTTCAGCTATCTTATGTCACTAATAAATTGCTGGAAGTGTGCACTAAATGCAACTGAATTTTGCTATACAAAAAGTTTCTCTTATTCTTTCTTTTTATTCTATTATTTTGAAGAGTTTGTGATGTGGATGATCAATGGGTGCCCCAGTGGGACCTGTGTTTGCCAAACCCAGTCAACCCAGTCCCACTGTAATCGCACAGTTCTGTGGTCTGGGGTAATTTCCCACATAGCAAGCTACAGTAAAATCAAAGCAATTACTCAAAAAAAAAAAAAAAAAAAAAAAAACACCATTCAACCATGGTGTCATCTGCTAAAACTGCTGTACTTTTTCACAACTGGGAGAGAAAAAGAATAGAGGTTCTTCAGGCAAAAAAAAAAAAAAATCATAATCAGAAAAAAAAAGTTTCAGTTCTCTGCCTTCTTTTCACAAATTTACCCCAATACACTTTGCCCTCACATTTGTGAGCATGTAATGTGGTGGATCAGGCCACACATTTGTAATATTTCCCTCAATTGCAGCAGGGTTGAACAAGATTAACTGGCAAGCTAATAAGACATGATTCAGTGTGCAGCCATCACATTTCCACCTATTCATTGTCAAGTCAATTTTGCATCTGTAGTTTGCGTGGCAATTTCTGTCTCACATCCATCACTGGTTCATCCCAGTCCGAGGCAGCCATCAAGGGGCCGTTCTAATTCGCTGGTCTAATTGAAAGATAATGGTCAGCATTCACAGATGTCAATGGAATCCATGTGCACACCTTAATCACAAGATAACTACTTTGATGCAGCAAGAGACATTGACAGAGTTGCTTCTAGTTCATTCTCTGCACGCTGCCCATTAAGGAGCTAAAAATTAGCCTGATCTGATGAACAGTGAGGCTTCATGTCAAGAACAAAAACATGGACTCTCTACTTCTTTTCAGTTGGCTGAGACACGTTATTTTGAAAACAGAGACATAAAGACAGAAGGAGTTGACAGTACACATAATGTACTGGTAGCTATATAAAATAAGGAGTAATAAACAAGATCAACTTTTTCAGTGTATAAAAGATCATGCATCCCCTTTTCCATGGCAACTATTTGTCCTCCAAGTCTGATGTAGAGAAGTTTGTGCTGACTTTGTTCTCTAAACAGTGAAGTTATGCAGCTTCCTGCCTCCCACATATTTGCCCTGCTTGACTAAGCTGCAAATAATCATGACCAGCTTACTTAAAAAAAAAAAAAAAAAAAAGACCAAATAATTTCACTCAATCGAAATCAACTAGACTAAATGCATACCTGTTAATTTCGGAGACCTCTTCAGAGACCAGTCAACAATGTATTTGGAATTAACAACTGAAAAGCAGACGAAGGAGGTGATATAAATCTCTTTGTCAAGGTAAGAGAAGACGAAGAGATTTATATCACCTCCATCGTCTGCTTTTCTACACCGGCCGACGTATTTCAGTCTTGAATTGTACTTGACTACATTTTGATGATGACCATGAGAGGTGAGAATTAGCCTAAGGCTGCCTCTCAGATTTGTATTGTGTTGCATGAACTTTGCCCAAGAACAGGAAATTGCTTGGAAATGTCACCCATTCCATGGCACTGTGTTTCGGATGGAGAAGTTTGACAATGGCTGTATGCTATTTCAGGCATGTCACGGACATCAGGCCTCACCTCCAGCAGCCTTTCAATAAGCTATCACACTGTTTCTCCAGGCAGCTGTTTTTCTCTCTTCTGTTTCTTTGATAACTCTGTCAGTCATTCAGCCAGCACAAGGTGAGATGATTTTCCACATGCTTTTTCCCTTCAGGTCAAATGGACGGGTCAGTCAAAAAACTCCATATTGGTCTGGAAAAAGGAAACGCAACACATCAAAATTATTATACTAGCAGGACATAAACAGACTTAAACCTTAAATGACCTAAAAACATTATCAGTATACATTTGTCATAATTGTTTCTGAAGTTACGTGATGCAGTGTAAAATAATGAAGCATATCCATCTGCCAACATGATAAAACTCTGATGATTGTCAAAATCTAAGCTATTTATTTTTCAGGAGCTCAATGATTTTATTTTATTTTTTTTTTTTTGACCTCATCATATTTTTGAGTAAACACATGGAGCAGGGGGGAAATATTAACATCTGTCTGTAAAAGACTGATAAAACACATTCACCTTCGCATGCGGACCCATTACCTGGATTGAATGCAATATTTTATTTATTTTATGTTTTTGAAACTTGATTACAATGATCTGCAGCTTGTTTATACAGGTTTTTATAAGACACTGGAACCTGAAGTATGATTAATGAACTGATTATTACCCTGTCGATGATGTACATTACTTTTGTATTTCACTTCCACAATAAAATGGAGACAATTTCCATCTCAATGAGGGTGTCACTGAGGCTCTTTATCTTAATTTTAAGCATGTGAGATTTCACTTTGAGTCTTTCTTTTGTGGTACTGCACAGTGAAACTTTGAGTTAAGAGTTTCATTTCATGCTCTCAGTCTATTTTGTTATATTGCATTTCTTATTTATTTGAAGTGGGAAAAATTAAGAAATATAACAGATATACAGGTTCAGAGGTACAATGGTTTTCTTCTGCAAACTACTTCCATGTTTATAGAGGCCGGAGCCATTTTGAAAGCTTCATTATGATGTCATTCTTAGTGCTGGTGATCTGAAGACCCCGATGGTCACTCCCTCTGAAATTAGCCGCTGGAATGAATCTTGCACACATTAATGAATAGCCTTATCACAAGCTTGCAGATCAAGATTAATGAGTTGTAATAATGATGCATACCTGTATAGTGAAATTCACTTCAAGGATATTTAATCAAGCCTCACCCGTCTCTGTTCCTGGTGAGATTCATAATTGGGACGCAGATTGTCGAGGATTGTTCCTCATAAAATACATCATGTGTCTTATAAAGCTAATAAGAGTATGCCAGCAGTAAATATTAATGTGATTTGCATTAATCCCCATTAAATTACTGAGTTAATGATAAGGGGCTTTATATCAGACAAAATTATCACCCATTAAATCCAATGGCCATTGTGTATTGTACTCGGTTAATGTGATATTGGATGAAATAGTGGTATGCTGTTATCATAAATCACTCCCCCAAAATTTTATGGAAATACATATTTGAGTTATTTAAAGCAAAATTAAATCTTGAAACTTGCTTAAAATGTATGTCATAACAGCTGCTGAATGTCACCAGAGCACAAATGAAAGGCAATTAAACAGGCGGCAATATGATTTCCACTGATGCTAAATATATGTGCTCTGTATATGTAGATGAACTGCCAGTCTAATTAAAGTGAAACTGAAATGTGAGCTGCATGTCAGAGGGGCAGCCTGATTGAGGGCTGTAAGTTAGCACTCAATAATGCATTATTAGCGCGAGGCAAATCAAAGGCAAAGGTTTCCACAACACTTGCCTCTATAGGCAAGCTGTTGGAGAAAAGCATGGAAGCTTCTTAAATTACTGAGAAGGTTGTCATTTTTTTTAATAATCCAAAACATTCTTTGCTGTTATGAAAGTCGTTGTTCTACCCTAAATTAGTAGTGATAACTGACAGTCTGTAAGACTGACAGTCTCTAAAGTTACTTGGAAATACCTATGAAAGTACAGTCTTTCCAGTGCCTGCCTGGCATTGCACAAAATCATCTTGGCTTAAATGCATTTCGACAGCAAAGTTAAAAAAAACCTGTCAATTGTATGGCTGTAAGACATGGGTGGAATGAAGGAATCACTTCTGTTTTACACTTCGCCTTAAGATATTATCATCATCCTCTTTTGTTTATTGTAGGTTAGCAGGAATTAACTAATGATGAGGGTGCTATTTGCAACATCAGAAATAGATATAGGAGGGGACGTTTAAAGACAACTAGGCAGATCCTAACACTTACATGTTTTTACATAAATAGGTTATAATGGATCTGAAATCTTGTAGCACTGGCAACCACAAACGGGCTGAGGTAGGATGTGATATAAAACAAGAGAGGGTAGTTTACCCATATTTATTAGTTTGATTCTTTGGAACACAGAAATTACAGAGTAAGAGAGACCCCTACTGCATGAGTAAGCTTTGGTTGGTTTCAGTCTGATAGGCCAAGTGGGGTTAATTTATTTATTTTTTTTTTAAGTAGATTGATGTAGAATTACATACTGTATGGTCATGATTAATTTGACTGTTAGATTAAACTTTATGTAGGTAAAAAATGCATATAAATATTAGACACATTTCACTCGATAGTAATAGTTAATAATAACATATGTATATTCCAGTTAATAATAGTAACTGCAATTGTTCATGTTAAAAGTCACAATGAACTGGGAGTTAGAGAACCTGTCATTTCTGTACCAGATTGTGACATATTTCTGAGTGAAGCAGAGTTTAAGTTTTTAAGTAGTTAAGTTTAAGTTTAAGTCTAGTTATATGAGATGTATTTGATAAAATTCTTCACATTTGAGTGGATAACTCAAAAGTCTGCGTGGTTTAATGAATATGGGGCAACACAAAGCTGTAGAGGACTGCTAGTCTCGACTTGTTAGTGTTAGTGTCTTTGCTAACTGACATTCAAATGTAGACATCCTACTATGGTACTGCTTTGCTATCTACTACGAGCTACTTAGCTCTTGGAGGTATATATTTATATGTATAGTCAACAAAACAATTTAATTGGTTTTGAGGATGAGAATAGAGATGGATTTTAATAACCAGTAAACCAGTTAAAAATAACACTTTGACATGGCATATCCCAAGAGATTATTACACTGATTAGAGTTTAGCAAATATGTTTTTCTTTCACTTTAATTTCAGATGATACTGCTTGTTTCAGTCTTTCACAGTGTAAACAGTATATACAAAACCTTATTGGAGGAGGCAGTACTTCAACAAGTCACAAGTTTACATACAAAGCTGCTCTTGCTATTATTCTCACCTCTCTTGTTTTGTCAATATTCACTTAATTGAATTTTGTACAACTCACACAGATTAGATGATGCCATTTTTTCAGTATGCTGCTAAATATGTATTTGTTGCCCAATTATTTTCAAAGTTCGACTGCCTGTACAGCATCAGATCGGTTGAAAGCTTTATGCTTGAAAATAATTGCACAACAGTTTTCCACTGTATTCTGTGGAACTGGCAGTGAAGGGAAAATGCTTAGCCAACTCTTCCATCCATCGGCACAGTCTGAAGTTTGGATTTCTGTATAGCTGTTGGTGCAGCTGTTAAAATAATTGGACACTATGCATCAAGGACGTAGGTTTGGTCTCAAAATTGGTAGGGATGCAACAACCCCCCCATCCCTCCAAAACAAAGAGGACTTTTTAAGGCTGTCAACCAAATGGTCTATTAACATACAAGAGCTGAATTTATATTCAGAAATGTATTTACATTTAAATAAAACCACGCAGTATCAGATCAAAGATTAAAACTTTAGGAGATTATCATGTGTTGTAATAATAAGAAGAATAAGTTAACATCAAAATAGGTATGGTTTACATTAAATATAAATTAGTAATTTACAATTACTCCATAGTAATGTATATTTAGTCACACTATCATTTTAAAACCTCACCTAAAACCCTGAAGGTGCATCTGTTTCCTCATCTGCCTCCTCTATCTGCTGTTGTTCCAGCATACAATATAATTAATTAATGGAGACATTTTCATGGGACTTCTCAACAGAAAACTAAAACTTAAGTCATAAAATCCAAAAATACATAAGCCTATAATGTATTTAATCTTAAACACACCTCCACTCCCTGATAACCGTGTTTAGGTAGGCTAAAGTAGGCTAGATAACAGAAACACCTCTGTATAATGCAATACAGCTACACACACTACATCTTCAAAAACTATCATACAGTTGAATCAACAACAGTCTAAAACAATTTTAATAAAAACTGAACATTATAATCTTTATGAAGGAGGATTTACTGCAGGGCTGTTGTATTAGACTACATCAGTTTTATCTAGATGTTCCTAATAAACTGACAACTGAGTGTATATTAGTAATTATCAGTTGTATGTACAGACTGCAAAGCGCCTGACTGGAATTAATTGGTGGATTTCGGTGCTGTTCTCACCTGTGATGTGATTCACCTGGCAGCCTAAAGATGCCCTTTAGTGTTTATTGTTGCTCTGTCTGAACACAGTTAATGTTGCTGTTTCCTTCATCATAGTGACTTACTACCCTCTGTACATTTAAACTTACACTACTTCTGCTCCAGCACCCAGAGCTGTCTGCTCCTTTTAGGGACTTTCCCTAATTCAACAATTGTTTACATGCTATTCAGACGTGCTAGTTACTTTAGCTTAGCAGTTAGCGATAACCTCTCTCTCTCGCTCGCTCGGTGTGTCTTGAACCACCAGGTGAACTTGTTCATCAGAGTGTGTTGTTGTTGTAACTTCCCTGTAGAAGATTATGTTTTTACGACTTCAATGTTGTTTGCTGTCTTACCTTCAACACACGCTCCACTCGTTCACTGCAGCTTCTCTGTATGTGCTTCTGTGTACACTAGTAGCCTTCTGCGTGATAGGCTATTACTCCTGACGAGTAACCAATCAAATCGTGTTGTGGGCGGGACGTTGCTCCAGACTACAGAGTGGTGACTACAGACCAGAGAAGCCATTTTTAAATCAATTTATTTTATTGGTTGTTGGTTAAAGAAAATAATGATGCCGATAATCAGAAAATGCTAAATATCCCTATATTTTAGTTATTTTTTCAAATGCAATCACATTGCCCCCCCGTGTAAATGCCTAGAGCCGGCCCGCATTGGAATGATCTAATATGACTTCACTCCTAACATAGTGCGAACGAGTTCACTCAAGTATTGGTAGGGACAATTCTGGCCGTCCATATGCAAATCTACACCCCTTGCTATAACAACCAATTATAAGGTAAATGGTCAAAAAGCAAAACTACATATATTATCAGCACTGAATGGTGTTTAGGGCACTGAGTGGGAGCTGTATGTGGACAGACAGTTAGAGCATAACTGTCCTGCAGCTTAGCCATTCAGCTCAAACACATAAATGAAGGGTTCAAGCATCCTGGTCAGAGGACTGGTGGTAGCAACTGCTTTCAAAGACAGTAAGGCATAAAGCATGTACACAAATTCTTCAAATAACTTCTGTTTTTCAGCACTGACTGCTTTGCATTGTCTGGAAATGAAATTGGATCCATTCCAAGGTAATTAGTTTATTTGGATGACTGACTCAGGGGGGAGTTTCTTAAAACAGCAAGGGGTTGCCTGTGAAAATCTGCTGCGCTTTACAGCAGGTTTAACTTTGTTTTATGAATACTGCATGCACCTCCAAGAGGCCACCTGCACTTTCTTTTCATTAGCAGGTTTTCTTTAGATTTCTTATCTCATGCAGGATATACACAGTACAGTACAGCATTTTGTTGTATTCTTTCCACATAACCTGGATCTTGACCTGTTATCTTTCCTCAAAAATGACGTTGATGCTTTTGTTGTTTTATTGTCTTTTCATTTGTTCTCAGGCAAGGCTAAGAAATAACCACATCTCACTTACAGTGTATAAATTATTTCCAGTTTAAAATAAGCACAATTGACCTATTTTATTGCTTATGGTGAACAGAACAGGCAAATATATTATCAGACCATGAGAGGCTAATGGTAAAAAAATAATAAAATTCCCAAAACAACTTTCCCTTTTATTTTCCCTTTTATCAAAATGAGCAATTATCATTGCGTCTGTTGTGCTATGGGTCAAAACTAACTACTTACACTTTCCTATGAAAAAAGTATACCTGTATATATTTGCATATTTCATGCATCACATGCCCTGATTTTGAAGCCATATTGTCCGAGTTTACTGGGAATGTATTGTCTAAATGGACAGCGACCTCTGAATGGGACCAGTCGTTAATCTACTGTGACCTCAGGTCCTAGATTGTAGGCCAGTGGCAAGCATTCCGAGTTTGTCCTTCTCACAACGATCCAATCTTGTCTAACAACAGTCTAATCGAAAAACTCTCGAAAACTATGCAAGGTCATGAAGTGACGAAGTAACATAACAAAATAGTCCAGCCTGGTTGAGCGTGTCATGAACAAGCAGCAGCCTCATTGTTGGCCTTGTATACCCCAGCAAGACACTTATCTACTGTCCACATACGTTGTCTCAAATACTCTTTTCCATAGGCTGTCGGATAAAAAGCTCAAAGGTGGATTGTATGTCTTTGACTGAGACTGTCCTGTGAAAAACAAGCCCACAGGTCGTTTGTGCAGCAGCTTATTAGGACCCGTAGTTACGTTTTGTTTTTAGGCGACATCTAGTGGTCGTAGTAATTATGACAGGAGCAAAGGGAAAAGTGCAGTGACGTAATATAAAGAGCGACAAAGTCAGTGTTAGAAGGAGGTTGGGGTGGATGAATGGGTCAACAAAACACAGGAAGGTGACACAGGAGATCAGTGTCGATTGTTTCTATTATCCATGACAGTTTGTTGTTATTATTGTAACCATGACAACAAAGATCGTCTGATGTTGAGGAAGTACTTATTTTAACCCAAATCATGATCTTTTCCCAACCCTAACCAGGTGGTTTTTGTGCCCAAACCTAACCAAGCCATGACTGTTATTATAGTAACCACGGCAACGTTGGATACAGTTTTGTGTTTATTATGGTAACCATGACAACTGAGGTCCAGTACGCATGCCGCCGTACGGGCGCTATTTCAGGAGACACTCCCATAGGTCGCATCAGAGGGTTGAAAAAACGACCCATATGGTTGTTTAGGTTTTATTTTGTGATTGCTCTCGACCCAGCCTTTCATTGGGAATCGCAGACCATGTTATTTTGCCATTTTTTGATGTCACCATTTTTCTTTGAGCTTCTGAATCATTAGGGTCGTTTTCCTCATCCAAGTAGATGCAGCTTCAGAATGAATTCTTGGTAAGGCCTCAAACAGGTCTTACTTATAGCGATCTCTGTGACCCCTCGCCCATGGACAAAACATTCAACAACTCATCTGCAAAAAATAAGTGGTTCCAGTAATTTTAGCAACATAAAAATATACAAAGCGAGAGATCAAATGGTAGTGTCTTGAGTGTGTGTGTGTGCTGTGCCAGATGTGGGAGGAGATGTGAGAAATAAACATAGACAGATAAATGTACTTTATTGATTTCAGATTGGGAAATAGCCCCAGCCTATTTACTGCTATACAGTTGGGGGGCAGGAGACATTTATGTGATTGTGTGTATGTCTGTATGTCTGTGAGTGTGTGTAGGTTGTAAGTGACAGAGAGAGAGGAGGGCTGTGTGTGGGATCATATTGCTTTAATTCAAAGTCCATGTGTTTCTTGGCATGAAACACAATTTTATTATCACACAATATTGTTATACTATTAATATATAATAGTATTACTATTTTTTTTTTTGTTGTTGTTGTTATTTGATGGTTTGGGAATATTTACTATGTATTTCTGTGCATAAACAACCCATGATTATTATCGGGTCAAATATTACCCATAACACCACAGATTTAATTTTAGGTATTAAGAACAAAAGAAAGAAAAATTGATTAAAATGTATTTTCTTGTATTCAATCGGCCATTGTTGAGGATTTAATGAAGTCTTGTTTTGATCAGAAAAAATAAAAAGTATGATTCACACATCTAAACTCGTAAATGGGTCAAAATTGACCCTAACACAATAGGAGGGAGAGACCATGATAATGTCTTAGAGAAGCTGATTTTAAATTCAGCATTATGAGAACTGAGTTCTCCAACCAAACTAGGTCCCTGATAATGATTGTACCAGCTTATGCAACAGCCCACATGAGTCAGATTCTCATCTATTGAACCAGAGGAGAGAACGCAGCTTTTCTAAACAGGAGCTCTAAGCATTTTAGATGTGTTCCACTCCGGTTTCCCATCTCTATACTGTGGGAGTTTAATCTCATTCCAACTGACATATCCCCAGGCACGGTTTTTCAGAAAAAAAAAAAATCGGAAACAAAAAAATTAGGACAGATTGAAGAAGATTTTTTTTTTCTCGTTCAAGAGCATGAGGATATTTGGGTATCTCTCTCTCCCTCTCTGTCTGTCATTCTCTGTTCCTGTCTCTCAGTCCATTTTTACAGAGATTATTTTATCTTATTTGCTGGGGTTGTGGCCGTGCTGGCCATGGGGCTGAGGGGGCTTTTATGGACTAATCCCCCACAAAGCCAGTAATAACCTGTCAGTTCATCCCCAGCCAACCCCTCTTACCCCCACCCTACTACCCCACATCCAAGTCCTGCTAACCATCCACGAAGATACCAGAATGCGGAAGACAGGCAGGAGGGGGCCCAAAGAGAGAGCCGTGTGGGGGTAATGCCAGGCTTGAGGCACAGGGCCATGCATCCTAACTGAACCATGAACCTTTTTTTTTCTAACAGGAAATGGACAGATATCTTTCCACAATGAACCGTGACGGCAGAGAGCAGGTCTTCAAACGAGGAGTCTGTCTGATGTTCGTTTTCTGCCTACAGTCTGGTGAGATGATAAGAACTCAAGGGAGAGAGAAAAGGCTGGGTCAGAGCGATGTTTGGGTTCTCTAAAAAAAAAAAAAGCCTTTGACACAGGACCACAAATCCAATCAGGATTAACACGTTTAAAGAAAGGTGTAACAGAAAACCAAAAAAAAGCAGCTTCAAAACACATGATCTATGTTATGATTTAGAAAATTTTTCACTTTACTAGATTCAGTCAGTTTCTCGACTGATCTCGACAACAAACATCTACTTTCCTATCATGAATAATAAACCAACACCACATGTGAGGGGTTTCATATATAACTGGTACCAGTGATTTAGTATTCTTTTTTTAATGTCAGCTTTTTTCCAGCAAGAATTCAGTATTTTATGTCTTTCGAAATTTCAGCTGACAAAAAAAAAAAAATGCTTTGAAGGGCAATATTTTAACCATCAACAAAGACGCCCATGATGATGAGGCTGTCTTTGATCCCTCTCAAAATGACAGATTAGATATTAATCCGGGTTGCTTTATGAAAATGCCATTCATATGTCCATCCAGCATGATGATATTGTCTGAGCTGACTGAAAATAAGAAAAAATGAGCTGTGAAAAGTCAAATATACAGCACTATTAGTTCAATGGATTAACATGTGGATTAACATTTGCTGCATATTTCTTGTATGTTTTTCAAATAGGCTTAACTGTCAGGATTACGTTTTTATTTGAACCTTATTCTGTCAGAAAAACAAAACAAATCAATAAAGCTTGTTTGCCCATCTGAGGCTGTTGTACAGTTCTGCCTCTATGCCAGCCTACTATTGTGCGTGTGAGCTTTCATCTCATCCCTTCCTTGTCTTTCTGCCATACCTTCCCTGTTGGTTATTTTTAACCTCCCTTCCCTTGGTCTCATTTGGGCCAGATGGAGTCTGCCCTGAAGCATGTGTTTGGGGCAAAGCTGCACTCCTGGTTAGCCTCTCTCACTAGTGGAATGAGGCCTGTCAGAAGGCATCAGGGTGACTCATCTCAGGAGGATGTGCTAACACATCATTGCCCCAGACTTTTCTGCGAGGGTTGATCGTCCATGAACAATGCAGTTCCCGTCGCAAGCTCACACTTGGCCAATTCATCATCTAACCTTCGACGCGGGGCAGGAATGGAGTCAGTGAGAGCGGAATAAGTTTTAATTCATGAATAGAAAAATGTATTTTTGTTTGTGTTTGCAGTCACATGGATTGACAGCAGCACTCAATATGAACTGAGTCATTTTCTATTTGTTACAACTACACTGCATGACCCGTCAGTGTATATCACATACATTTAATTTTTAAGTCACGCATGGAAGTGGGTAAGCAAGCATCCTCGCCTTTAGCAAGGCCGTGTTTTTACATACATAGTAAAGTCTCAGCTGTGCTTTGTGTAGCTTTGTGTGGGTTTGTTGGGGTTTTGGCTGGGCCACCTGTGGCGTTTGCAGTGAATTTTATGCCAGTTTCTGGGTTACCTCCTCTCCGCTCTATTGCGGTGACGAGATTGTGTGATTGCGATTTGTGCAGACTTTGTGTCCCCGCAGAGTTTCAATTTGGGGCTGGTGCACAGAGGCCGGAACGGACCCCTCTTGGAGCCTCAGTAAAGCTCTGTTCTCTCTACTCAGACCTTCCACACCGCACACATTTCAGCTGAAGCTGGATTGCATAAAATCAGGTTTAGTCATATTCAGAAAAAGCTCCACTACACGTACACCTACTGAACCTTTGAGACGTCTTCTGCACAATGAATTCTCTGCTAATCAAATATTCTCTGTCTTCTTGCATGGGTCATAAATTTGATCCTCCTAATACAAAAAAAGTATGTGTCCTTATGTATTCATCATGGAACTGATACTAAAACTGACTTTTATATCTTCCTGCAAAACAAGAGATTAAGGAACTGTGGAAGATCAGAATTTTACAAAGTTTTTGGACATGGCAACTTGTCACATCATCCTAATTGATGAAGCTGCCAAGCTGCTGCTTGAACAACGTTTGTCCAGTCTTTACCAAATATGGCACAGATTAGCTTCAGACCAAGACTAATCATATGGATTTTTGATTTGTGAAAACATTCAACCATAACAGCCCTTCAAAATTGGCAGCAAAGGTGCCAGACATGAAATCAAGTCATATCTTAGTTAATCTTTAATCAACTGACATTCTGTGAGTCCTTACAACCATACCATTGACATAATGACATCATGGTCCCTTGGCCTGCTGGGCTGCTTGGCCTCCACATCACTGCTTGCAGCTATATTTTTGTATGTGAATTTGTTAAACTCTAGGGAAATCATTTTTGTTTGCTTTCTTAGTTATCTACTGGCATTAATCAGTTGTTCATAGAAGTTGAAAAATGATTAGTGAAATCATGTTTTCTAGCTGTGATCTAACAAAAACCCACAGCATTGTGGGTTTTAAATTGTTCTGGGTAGCGCTATCATTTAGATAACTTTTACTTTTTTTCGGGGCTGAGAGGAAATTCATATTTTACCCCAGATGAAACAACTATTGCTTTGAGAAAAATATATTTATTTTGAGGAAACACACACTATAACACAGCATGCCTTGGAGACATGTTCATGTAATGGAGTGATTATTCCAAAATAATCAGCAGTGAGGCTTGCATATAAAATCCATTGCCTTGAGCCACAAATCAAAAATTCACATCTCAACATTTTTTACAAATGTACGTCTACACCCAGTCAGGACTGTAACATGGGCTTTTCCAGAAGGAGTAATTGAAGGGTTGGTTTTAAAGTCATCTAGAGATCCATCCCTATGTATTACAAATAATATTGCTTCATAAGACACATACATTTACAAATTCACACGTTTGATTGATGCAGATGTCCATGTAGGTCCACAGGCATACACATATTATGTCCTTGAACAAGCAGTAGGACAACAGTGTGTGTCCTCAGGGCATGGTGATTCAGTGTAGATGCACTTAAGGCAACATGCGGTTCCACTTCACTCCCATTTGCATTGTTAACTCCCTCCCTAGAGAGCAGACACTGTTTATTCTGTGGTCATGCTTCTCCATCACCAAATCACGTCCTTTCTATATTTCTATTCCTTACATGCAAAACAGAGGCAGAGAGGGGTAAACAAGATGGTATAATGCAAACAGCATAGAACAGAATTTCATATACACTGGTTAAAAGTTTGAAGTGCTTTCACTTTATATTTTGTCCAAATATAAAGTTCTGAAAGACTGTAAATATGTGTTTCTAGTTCAAACGTCATTGCATTTGCAGTTTATTTTTCTTACAGCTCCGGTGTTATTGATTGGTCTTTAGAGTCAAGTGAATTGCAGCTGAGTTTGAAAACATAAGTTGTGAGTTGGGGGGAAATCTGTGGATCGAAGGCTCACTGTTAGACGCTATACAAAACCAGGCATTAAATGAGAAAAGCTACCCTTCAGTTGTATAAGAGGGCTGGGGGCTTCTCATGCCAAGTACATCAGTAGCACATTTAGCCAGTAGCATGAAGTAAAGAATAGCTTGTACAGAATACATGGATTTGCTTCTTTGTCTTCAAAATGTAGTTGGGAACATACATTTTTAATGATTAGTATTCCAGAGCAGAGAGCAATAGAGCAAACTTGTTGTCTTTTCTTTGATGCATTCATCTTGAAAAGAAATAAACAGTTACGTGCCTGCTGTATGTATCCACTCTATCTAGCTCAGTCTTGTGTTTGAGTTTATTCAGAACATTCAGATAGATACGTAGATGGGTTTGGAATGATATTTTAAAAAGAGAAAAATCTATCAACTGTATGCTTCTGAACAGCTGACAGATCAGCAGGAGATGAAATAACTGTAAATGCTTTTTTTAAAATATCTCAAAGTGGGAAAGGTTGGCAATGACACTAATATGTACTGTCATTTGTTTCCTAAAACTTTGTCGGTTTAGGAAATATCTACATGGAGGTGAAGGACGCAAGGAGGTGAATGATATGGAGCAATCAATAAACAGCCGGTGATACAATAAAGATAGATATATACCCACTAAATGCTGCTACTCTTGGCTGGAGCCTCAGTCTCATCTGTGTATTGCATCACTCTCCGCTGAATAAAAATATCAGATGTCTCACGGAGTATTTTTTAACCAACAGCATTGCAAGCAGTTGACATGTGTCTTCACTCACCAAGCAATTGATTTATAAAGCAGGCCAACCAGCCTGACAGAACAGTATCCTGTACTGCTCCTCACTTCTGTCTCCCTCATTAGAGCCATGATTGGCTCGGACATCCCTGGAGATAGCCGTATTAGGGACCAAAATACCAACGGCCCCCTGTCTTGGAGATGACAGCCAGTTGTCGGAGTTTATAATCTAACAGTGATCTCCAACAATCTAATGAATCAAATCACCGTCATTCACCGTTCTTTAAGTCCATCCCTTATGGCATGCACTGTCTGCTCTGCCCCCAAGCTGAGAGAAATGAAGGGAGAAGGGCAGTCAGAGAGATCTTGTTTTTGAGAGGATGGTAAGAAAGGCAGAGATAGAAAGGAAAAAGTTTTCTCTCTCTTTTTGGGAGGAAGCAAAGACAGAGAGACAATTTTCCACCTGCTTCGTTTATAGCTCACTCTGATGCAGATCTGTCTGTCCAGAATGACTGTCTCATTCACATTAAAAATACGGGACCTGTCATATAGGCCTCTCTCCACATACGAAAATTAAAACTCAAATTGCTGGATCTCACAGAACATCCTCTGTGTTTTGACAAGCAGGGCCAGCTGTAAGCAGATGTGTGTTGAGGCATGCAGGGTAATTGGAAAGTCTGTATTCCATAAAGGACCTATTAGTTCTAGTGATGATGATTGGCTTTGGTGTGCAGCGCTTCTCCCATCGCTCTCGCTGACCCACATCCAAAGGTCAGATATTGACTCTAATATGCCTCCATTATCCCACTCATTAACCTCGCGGCGGCCCGCTGGGACTTTGAGAATGCAATTGGTGGCAGAAAGGGAGACACAAGACACAAAGGAAACTGCTGTCACTGGGTGGACAGTGGTACAGGGGGCTGGGGAGCTAGCCAGCCAGTCTGCTATTGATCTATGTGGATTAGGAGGCCCTTGTCTGTGGGGGCATCTCTCTCAGCTGACAGATTATTACAGGCTTTGCTGGGATTTGGGCCTTGAAAAGACTCCCAGCACAATAACTTTGTATGGCAGAGATATATCTAATAAGATACCAATAAGCTCAGAGAGAGAGAAAGAGGGGAAAGAGGGAAAGAAAGGGTTTTTGGAAAGCTTCCGGCGATGGGAGGCAATCTCATTTCTTTTTTCCTCTTCTTGTTTTTTCTTCCATCATTCCTCCACTCTAATTCTCCTTTAATTCTGGAATTGCACAAGTGGGATTTATGAAACAGATTGACTCCCTTTATTAGTTCAGTGTGTCATTATACATGCATTGGCTTTGAAGCTTTGCTGAGCTTTTCTACTGTATATGGTGGATATATTGGCTATACATGGACTGCAAACGGGCATTGCAATGACCTTAGATTTCTCTCGTCGGGGTTGATGGGAGAGACAAACCATCATGTCCAAACTGCACCCACACTGCATCCTGTCCTCAATCTGCACGCAGAGCACACGGTGTCGGCCAAATACAGCAGAAGGAGATGAGAATTCTGTGCCAGGCATGACTTAGTACGTAATTAAGGCCCTGGCTCAGGAATGGCAAATCAACTTGCTTCATTTCCCAACGGAGTTATGAGGAGAAGTTAGAAAGGATAAAGGCAACCAAGGTACTCATTCTGTGGCAAGGTACTGCCTGTGAGTGCGCTGTGGCGAGGGTTTATAAAACAGAGAAACATGTTGTGTACCAGTCAAATAGTTGTCAGAAAGTTTGGGGGCAAAACTTACTTTGCAATCGATGACAGAATGGGTATGATGGGGGTCCAAGGAGCTGAAGCCTTTGAGCTATGGTTCATCAAATCAAAACACTGTGGTCAAAACATGGCACAGACTTTTGGAAATGCTGTGCCTTTTCTGGTACGCTGTGTAAAGAATTCTCTCTTTCACTTTTTTTCCCCCCTCTCTCTCCTCACCCTCTCTTTTTCCTCATCAGACTTCAGCCTCTGCTGATGATGCCCTGAAGGAGAGCCTGTGTGGGTTGCATACCAAGCAGTGTAAGGCAGCTTTAAAAGCAAGCGGCCAAAGAAAGTCGAGAGCAGTATCAAACATGCTGCTGAATATGCATATATAAATGACCTGTTCAGTAATCATGAACAACCACACAGCAGCTTTTCTGGGGGCTGTTTTGACACAGCTGGGCCACAGCCCCATTAGTCCAACAAATATGTCTTTCAAATCAGTGGTTTGGAGGCATTTCTGTACACATGCAGAGTAAACTCAGATTGTGTTCCATGAGCAAAATGCTTTGATTCCTGCATGGGCATGAGGCAAAGTTTGTTTCTTCAAAGGGTCACCAACTCTGATTACAACTTAATATTCTGCCTGTGCACTAGTTTTGTGCCTATAGCATTTAGCATGCTAAGTTGGATTGGTTGCCTAGTTGTTGGGTCGGCAATGAGGTTGAAAAAAAAATGTTTCTATATAAATAATTGTCTTGTTTTCCAACTGTGCATAATGAAAGCAGATTATTTCCGAGAATATAGCACAATGGTATATGTAGCATACACAAATTATATGTAAGTAATTTATAAACTATTTTTGTTTGTCTGTATGTATATTGAATGAATGTGACATTGTAATAATGGCTGACACAAAATAACTGTGATAAATTCAAAGAATGATAAGCACTAATTTCCTTTGTAGCTTTGCACCAAACCTGCTTCTTTAGTGAAAAAAATGGACTAACTGCTGATCCGACCGTGGCCCCCCACACTAAACCAGCTGCGTGCTCTGGTGGTGTCCCTGAGGCCTTAGTGTGTACACTGTTTGAGCAGATCTTAGCTAAAGAATATAAAAAAATCAATTTAAAAGATCCTTGCTTTTTCAGTCAACATCATATCCTTTTTTTTTTTATCTTTAATTATTTTGCCACTGAGAATTCCCTATCAACTCAATATCTCTCCTGCTGACTTCTTCCGATAAGAGCCCTCCAAGTTCTCCTTATATTAAACAAAAGATACAAAGGTGTTCAAGGGCAAAGAATTTGAAAACTAGTTAAAAAATAATTGCAGGGCATTGTGAATATTTGTGCTTTTTTTTTTTTTTTTTAATACTTGTGCTTTTAATATCTGCGCCTCAAAATCATTGATGATATTATCTGTGGGTGATGAGTCACAGAGTGTGAAAAATTAAAGATGAAAAAGATGAACAATTTATCAAGTATGAAAATATCCACTACGCTGAACTTAACACATCTTTTTTTTTCTTGGCTGCTGTCTCCTGCCAAGGGCATACAGGGCAGCTTATACTAATTTCTTGTGTTCATAACTGAGGGGGGGGGGCACTTCTTTCATGCACAAACCTCCACAAACACACGCATACACACACCTCTTCAGTTGCTGCTGGCCACTTCAAACAGGAGCCTTGGAGGGACAATGCAGCCAAGATGAGGCCCCTGTTCCACCCCTGTCACGCGGTTAATAGCTATTTTGCTCAATTCAAGGAGAAACTGAAAGGCGCAAGTGCTACAGGGGTCACAGAGGGAGGTGAGTGCAGACATAATCTTCACTCTTGAGCCATGTAAAACTCTCTCCTTCACTTGACCATAGACCCTTCAGGGTTTTCATGATGACACACCAATACTCTCCAAATTCCCTGTTCTGTGGCAGACTTTGTCAGCATCTTCGCACCCTCTCACTTTCATCCACTCCCCATGTGGCCGACGCTCCTCTGCCAGTGCTGACAGTCAGGCCCGTGCACTGAAAGGACCTAGCCGAGTGCTCTCTCCATAGGCAGGCCGTTTAGACGCTGATAGATTCTTTGCTTGCGTGCTCTCTCTCTCTCTCTCTCTCTCTCTCTCTCTCTGGATTTTGCTGCATTTAAAATCCAGCATTCTGTTTACTGTAGGATTACTGCTTTTGTATGTTTCAAATTTGACAGCTGCTTCATTCAACTCCCCAGTGTGGAGGCTGCACGATAAGGCCGATATGGGTTTCTAATCTTTTCCCTGCCTAAATCCTTTCCAAATCTTCCATTTCTTTCTCTCTCCCCATCATTCCTTGCTGTAAGATTAGAGCATTTTCCAGCACAACTCTTGGCTTTTGGCGCAGAGCTGCTGGAACACTCTGGTAGGACTGCTAATGAAGGGAGCTGCTCCTTTGACAGCTGTTGCATCTGACGCAAAGGTTCCTGTATAAAGGCCGCAATCAAACACCCTCTACAACCCCGTCTCCCTGTACGTGGGTGTGTGTAGCTCGCATTGACAGCATGCTAAAAATAATTGGGTGACTGGTAAATATCACTCACAGAGGCACAGTTTGATCTCTTTGGGAAACTGTTTTATGGAGACTTTTTTGGAGGATATGTTTTATTGAGATATAGCCAAGGCGTTAAAATGTACCGACAAAAAAGAAATATAATGTTTCTTAATGGGCTTTTTTCTGCTTGGGGCCCCTCCTAACCAAAATGACTGTTCATTCACAGATTGTACCAGCTGATTAATTCAGTGTAGAACCCGCAGCTTGCCTGTTGTGATTCCTCTGAGGGCCCTCAAAGCCTTGCACTGCATAACACACAATCTCCTGACCAGAATTTCTATTTAGGCAAGGCTTCAGGGAAACTGATGGATTAATATTGGTACAGTGGCAGCATTTAGCAAACACGCATCCATCACAACTTTTACAAAGTATGACTAATGTCTGATTGTTTAGGGCATTAGCCACTACACCAGCTTCACTCCTGAACTATTATTTTCTACTGTGAGGAGCCAGCTTCCAATTAGGCATAAATCAAAGTAACAGAAATGACAGTTATCACTGAAATTCATTGCTCATGGCAGAAATATTGTCCTTTGTGCCTTTCACTACCTGCAGATGATAAAAGTGAGATATAAAAAATGACATCATGGCATTTTAGATTGATTTATTGCAGGTCGTGTCCCTTCATATGAATGGAAACTCTCCAATTTTATAAGAGTTGCATATTGTTATGTAGCTGTTAGAATAATGGTTTTACCTCTTGTTTGCTTACTGTCACACCTCTTGTGTTTGCTCAGGCTTGAAGAGTCTAATCTCCCACATACAGGTATGTTCTTTGTGTGATTTGTCAACACATCCTGTGGCTGTGATGCAGAAGCACTTCAACCCTTTTGATACAGCTTCAAAACACGGGGAATGAACTCCTTCACAAAAGAAAATAGACTATGCCGAGCACGAGCCTCTGACGAGTGTCAGACATCCCTGCACAAGTGTCATTTGGGTGATTTACAAGCATAACCCAAGGCTAGCACTCCTTTGATGTGGAATAAAGAAATCTATAGATATCAGAGGAAAGCTGTACTCTCTATACGGGGATTGTGAGGACCAGAGCTACCTCTCTTATTGTGGGATTTGTAAAAAAGGCAACTCTGCATATTTTAATTTAAAAATAACATTTTGTATGAATATCAATGGGAGTTTTTTTGTCTACCAGACATATTTATTGTTTAATGAGCTAGTAGTGCATGTGTGAATATGTGCATCGCTTGTTGTTAGTGTATGTAGCAATGCAGTTACTGACTACACTTGATGGTTTGAAGAGTGAACACAAGCTACTTCAAAACAGTTCTGAATAAAAGGATCCTTGGATGGTATGAGGGACTTTTATGATCAATCAATGCTAGAATTGAATTCACATTGATACTGTCAATCTGGGGGGATGGTCCCTTTTTAAATTATTACCATGTTATTTTTGCCTATTTTTGAACATGAACTGGTGAACATACAGAGAAAAAACACATAATCTGTACTAAGGACAAAAAAAGAAATAGTAAGTGAGACAGAAATGGTAAAAAGTAGAAAAGAAAAAATGTTTTGTTTGTTTGTTTTTACAATCAATTTCTTCTGTAGAAACTGAAACCACAGATAATGGGCTCAGGCTGAAATAGCTGTGTAGAAAAATGCTCTCTGTGCAGTAGCAGTTAAAACCACTGTGGTCAATACCGTTACATTCCATTGGAAGCATTGTACCAGCTGCATTTTACATGAAAAATGTGGTACAAAGTGGACCACTAAATCTTCCCAGTGTACACATACGATCCTGGCATGACAGTGCCGAGCAGATTTACACTTTGCGATGACAATCCATAAAATATTGAGCCTCTTAATCAGCAAAATGGAGCAGCTCTTGACTGCCAATTCAGGACTTTTGGACAACAGATGCGTATTTACCACTGTAATATCCTCAAACCTGTCTATCCTGAACGGAGCTCCCCTCATCATTTGTCTTGTGGTGCAACTCAGTGCAAGTGGAGGAACTCTCAAAGCGGGTCTGCTGAGAATTAATGTGTGGGGAACTACTTTTTTTTCCTTTTCTTGTCCTAAACTAGAATTTAAAAAAAAACAATTTTTCTAATTTCTTTGCTCAATTATACTTGATCTATAGTTTTATAGCACATCTCTAATCAGTTGAAGAAATACAAAGCACACTGCGGTGTTTGAAACTGTTTCAGCAACTGGCTTTGTTGTTATTTTTGTCACTTCTTAGCTCTATATTGAAATATAACTATGTGATTTATATCATGTTACTTATTGCATAAACTAAATAAGGAACTAGCTCATTTTGCACGGTCAGCTGGGAAATAAGACCAGAGCTCCCACAACCTAATAATGGAAATGATACATACAGTATGGTCGAAATGTCTGGACAATCATGTTATGAACACACATTCATAAAAGAACAAATTACATTAAAAATAGCAGCCCACAGTTCTTATATTAAATATGCAGACCTTGAAAAAATCCTTAGAAGCTTTAAGAACGAGAATCACGGCCAAATGCAAGTCGTGTGAACGTAAAAGTAAAGTCCTTGGTGACAATAGACCTTTTTAGTTACATAACTGTCAGCCTCCTCAACCTCAGCAAAATATCAAAAATGGCTTTCGAGTCAGATCCCATTCGTTCAAACTTTGTCCTTTTCTAACTTTACAGATCAGTTTATGGAAAGATGCGGCAGCAGCAAGGATTACAGTGTCACATCAGTCTTGTCACTATTCTTTGTTGAAAATTAATTATTATCAAGGCTATTATGAGTGGTGGCATTATCATCATCTAAAAGAAACACTTTGAAGTCATGATTTACGACTACATCAAATTAACATCTTTTATTTTTAATCATTTGTTCACATGCTTTTATTACGGTGCCCAAATTGGCAACAACTAATGAAAAGTTTTGTATCATGTCATCACTATTGTACATGTGTGTACTGGAGATAGGCCTACACAAAGGGGAGGGCAACATAGCGTCTACAGTAACAGGAATACAAAGGGTTGCACAGTCATGCAACCCAGTAAAACAGCTCTGCATTCAGTATTGCCATTTTAAATCTTTATAGAGAATAAGAGACCTAGCTAGCATTAGCCGTCTCTCTCTCATGGTTCCAGCTGTGGTGAGAGCAAATGATCAGATAGTCAAAACTCACAGCAACAACTACTCTTGTAACCATAGCACTATGATCACCCTGTAATTCCAATAACATCATGCCGTACAACATTAGCCCCATAGCTGGCTAACTGCTTCTGTGGCTGTAGAGAATGAACCAATCAGATCATTTCTTTGTTTTGTTATTACAACTTTGTAGATGTTACACCAAGCACACAGGTGTGTCTAAAACCTTTAATATGTTACGTTTTGGTTGACACTGTGTTTGCCAGTTATTCTTTCAGCTCTGTGGTTGTTTTATAAGATCACATTGTTACTGTTGTTGCATTGTATCGGAAAGTGTTGTATCTCAGTCTCCTCCATTACTCTTTCCTTCTCCCTCTCGTTTGCTGCTGTATCCCTCTTAAACTGCACTACAAACACCCCACTTTATCATGGATTAAAATCTCCACTGCCATAAAGGTGAATCCCTCATTGACAGTGCAATTTCAATGCAATTTTTAAGAAAATCCACCGCACTGAAAGAAGTAAAATTTCCTCACCCCACTGGCACTTTTTCATTAGTTTTTAAAGACAAAGAGCTCAATTTTAGCGCTGACTACACATTTTTGTGACGTGTATATTTTCCCTCTTCTGTTTCACCCACTTGTCTCCTTTCCACACTCTATCACTTTTACTCCCTGCCAATCTCTCGCCTCCCTCACCACCTCCACCACCTTCATCGCCTGCCTGCCCACACCCCTCTGTGCACACCCCCCCACCCACCAACCCCCCCACCGCGCTGCACCGCTTTCTCCCTGCAACATTTGTCTCTCATTTGGAATGAAGAGGAAATGCCTCCCCGTGGGCTCACAAGTGGCCCATCCTGAGGGCTGGCTGAGATTGATGCCTGTGATCCAGCTGTGCTGATTTACTCCCCGCACCCACAGGGGAGTGGGAGATTACACTGTGCTCTGCTGGAGAGGACGAGAGGCAGACAGACAAAATGAGAGAGAGGGAGGGAGAGAGAGAGAGAGAGAGAGAGAGACGGATGTCATGTCGTAGATGAAGCCCTGTGGATCCTCTATTAGCACTCCATCTTCTTGTCCCAGACCACACCTTTCATTACCTCTCAATCTAATTGTTCTGCAAGAGCTGATGATCACCATTTACTCTTCTCCTTCTCTAAATGTTGTCAGGGCAAAACATACCCTGACTCAAACACATTCATGACACACATATCGGGACTTTTTAATGTAATGGGGAAATCATCATAGAGAACAGGGAGGAAACAAAACTATGTTGTTGCTTCCCGATCCAAACTGTGCATTGGCATTCAGTAAGGCATGTCTCAGCGGACACCCCCCCCGGGGTAGAAGAAACAATCTATAGTTGTTATCTAAACATTGATTCTAACATTATCCTCTTGAGGTCATCTGTATTCACCCAACAGGGACGGGTGTCCTAAATTTACCTTGTCTGGCCCCTCCCCAGCCATCAGCCTCTAAATGAATGTGGTGACTGATCACAGGTCATGGACGAATGATAACACTCTATCACTTCGGCTGCTGACATCATACTGCAAGTAATGCATTGCGCTGAGAGAACTTAAAAAAAAATCTATTGTATATCACTAAATTAAAAGTCCCTATATTTACCAGATTAAAAAAAAGTGGTTCTACATTGTTTTAGTGTCATCTTGAAAATAAACAAACAAAAAAGTATATATATATATATATATATATATATATATATATATATAAAAAGTAAAAGCTTAACTTTTCATTTTATTGCAGAAGATGACATTGTAAGAACTGTGGCTTCAACATCCCACGAGGAAACTTGCTGAAGCTGAATGACATATTTATCATAAGTTACTTTAAATGCAATGTGTTGTTGCTGTCAAATTTATTTATTGTTTGCTTTGCGATGCTAGCATGAATGTTAAATGTAGATTAATCTTTCCATATTGGTAGTAAAAGACGGAAAAGTCGGGCTTTGTTTTGAACATTTATTGACACTTTAAATCTCACTGTCTGCCAGAGCATAATCTCGCTGGCTGCAAAGAAAATGTACTTTTCCCTTTGAGAGTTTTACTCCAGTGAGTTTTATGCACTGAATTTATGGTTTTAGAAAAAACAAGCTGACAGCATACTGCCTTCTCTGCCCATTTCACCTTTAACAAGATTGATGCTGGCACTGATATAGTTCCTTGGAGGCAAGGTTGCACACAAATACTCACTTGTGTGTTTACATGCATATTGCATGCGTGCGTGTGTGTGCATGTGCATTGCAGGCCCGTCTGCATGTGTGACCATTATGCATTTAGATACTAGCACGTCCATGCCGAAGGAATACTGCTGCTCTTTAATTCAATGAACACAGAGATCTGTAATGGCTTTCATTGCCTTTTAGGAGGAACCCATTGGTTCATCTGTGGCTCCGGGGGCATTGATTAGGTGGCAAAAGGAATAAATGACTTACTGGGACTTGCTCTGTTTGGTCATTATAAGGCAAACTCCCCACCCCCCCACCACCTCAGACATACATCTGGCGGCATCTCTGCTATGTCCCCCAAGCATCTTGGTATGGTTTAGTGCCAAAGTCTGATGAGATGAAGTTGTATTGAACTGTTTGCACAAGGCTTTTCCCATGAGTACAGCCCAATGGACAACATTTTACACATCAGTGTGTAGCAGGTTTTCTATATTTGTACATGACGTGTGCAGTAGTTAGCCAACAGATATATTCCCATAAAGCACAATACATTCACATAACAAAATATATAGTACACACAAAAATAAAGGCCACCACCACCCACACCAACCCACCGCTTTTGTCCCAGGTTCCCTCCAAAATTTCCTACTGCCTTCCACAGTGGTTATACCAGATATTTTAATCTCCCTCAAAGAACTGACAGAGTCAAGATGTTATTTACTTGCACACAGTGAGCACAGTTATAGTAAATAAAGATAAATGCAAGGCCATAATGGGCTCTGAGAAAATGGTATTTGCCGGGTCTCTAAAAGACAGCAGATTGAATTGTTTTACCAGGCTGGCTTTGCTACTATAAACAATTTTTCAATTTCCATGCTAAATTGCACAGGCCAGACAAAGAAACGGAAAATAAAACACATAAACAGCACATCCACACAAATAGTTGTTTGTTTAAAACTGTAAACCCCTGAGAGTAAAGTACAAAATAAATTGCTCTTTACATTCCGTGCAGGTATGTGCTGTGCTCGGAGGACTGTGCAGGCAAGTCAGAAGGTAGTTGTATGTTTCAAACCTTGCCCAGAAGCTGGAGAATAACTGCATTCAGTAGTTAATTATTGTCTTCTCTTTAATTGTTGCCCTCAAAAATAATTCAAATTTATAATTGAAGCTTTTAAATTATACTCTTTCATCTAAGACAATTAGCAAATGAAACTTATGAACTTATTCTGTCTTTAAGTAGAAACTAATTTCCAAATAGATTTGCAAGTAATAAATACAGTATGTATTTCTGTCATAATTTGTCTTCTGATCTAGTCAGTTAAAGTGGAAGCAGTTACATGCGTCAATCAATTAACAGATTATAATTAACCAACAAGAGTGTATAATTATTCCTGTGTGTGGCAAACTCCGGACTCCATAAAAGGCTGGCAGAGAATTATCTGTGCAGCACACACATACATCGGTTGCCCTTTATCTGAATGTGAAGGGTCAGCCCAAGTGTGACATTTGCAGCACCAGTAGAGGGCATTAGCAGGTCAATAGAGTGGAGACTGAATGCAGCTGGACAGCTGACTTTAAACATTCACTTCAAAGATGGACACAAATTAAGGGTTTGCAATGTGTGTGAGTTTGTGTTTACAAGAATGGAAACAACAATGTTCCGTCAACTTTGATCATATGAGGTAAAAGTCTGAAATAATGTTTAGATTTTAATCCTATCTTTGGTGTGGTACTGCCTGGATTGTTCTGTACTGTAGCACTATCCAGTAGCATATTATTACTGCAAATGTTTTGTTAAATTATGTAATAATGGGTTTATTTGTTTTAGTAATTCAACAACTATACAGTTTTTATTAAAACAACCACCGCAGGTGGAGAGATGCATATGAATAATGTAAATGAAAGTTTCATCCAGTTGCAAATCCAGTCAATGTTAGATACAGTATATAACAGTAATATTGTTTGGAGGTTGTTTTTTTTTCATTCACCCATCACGCCATTTCATGTAATTACAAAACACGTCTTCTGTGATAGTGCAATCATAATATAAGTTGCCGTCAAGAAGGTGGAGATATCCTGTGGATTTTGAACGAGTTTACTACCAAGATCCATTATGAGGGCTGTAAACATGTCCTTTAGTTATGGATCCATTCATATCCACACATATAACTCTCCCCCAAACACCCTCCCTGCCTATTAATGGACTTCTTGACATGAGGTTTAGGCTGCTTAGCCACTCTTTAATCTGCTTGTGCCGCCCTCAGTTTATGGGGTAAGGAAAATCAAATAAACAGATGGTAATCTTACTAAATTAGAGCACAGGCGACTCTTCCAAGTACTAAGTACCGCATTATCTATCACGTGTTTGAGTCTGTTTTCCCTTGGTTCTTATTTATTTAGATTTTTTCTTTAGAAGGAAAGCTCTTGTTCTTGTTGTTTACTGTTACATTGCAGTTTTATTTCTTCTTAATGTGTAATTTGGAATAATGGCGTGGAATGAAATTTAAGGTTGTGTGGTAATCACTATTGCACAGTATTTGCATCATACAAGCCCTTCACTATGTGTCTGTATTTTGATTTCTACAGTTATACCCTGCCGATGTGCTTGAACATGAATGTTTATTAAAATGCTGTATTGGTTTAGCTTTAAATCAGTACGCTGCGTGTCTGTGTCTGTGTGGCATCCATGTATTCAAATCTGTGTCCGTGTGACAGTCGGAGGATGTTTGCTGTTATTTTTTGCCGGCATTCAGAGCAAATATCAGTGTGTCCCAGCTGAGAAGGCATTACAGGCTGTTGATTTGAGTGGCTCTCGGGACCCACTACCATAATCTGCGTCTGTTCTTAGGTGTGTTGTACAGGTGGCTGCTGAGGAGAGGAAGGCTGGGGAATTTGGTTAATTAAGCAGGGTAAACAGCAGATAACTGCAAGCCATCCTGGTGGGACCACAAAAGCCTCAGACCCAAGCCATCATCCAAATACCTTAGCAACATACCAGTAATTTTTTTTTCTTCTCTTGTATTTTTTTTATATTAATATTGTTGGCTAAAAAAATGTATTTACAGATTGTTGCTTTTGGGATTAAGGGCGCCTAGGAGATCCATTGTGAGCAAGTGAGCTGTCATCCGTGACCAGATTCCACCCTTGGAGTGGAGGAGGTGGTTGTTTTGTTAACTATAATGATAATGCATGCCACACAGATGGCACAAATTATTTAGTGCAACAAGAGGGTGCTACTAATTGGGCCAAGGGACAGCTAGCATTCAAAGGAAAGAAAAAATTATGAAATGTGTGTAAAATGTGTGTGTGTCTTTGTAGGCAACTGTCTGGGTCTGAAATCACACTTAGTCAGAAATCATATTACAGTAATTTTTGAATTTGAATTTTTTCATTGTTGAAATTTAGAAAAAAAAATTGTCTTTTGTAAAATATGTGAAATGGTCCTTTTCTCTCAGCCTCCCAGTTGGCTGTCAGTGTTGGATTGACATCAGAATGGCAGGAGCAAGTAATGTAAAGTAAAGTAAAGTAAAGAAACTTGGGTTGTAGCTGAGAAGAAACAGGACAGGCAGAGTTTTGTTAGCAGTGGTATTAAAGAATAGGGACCACGGCAGAAACTAAACTGATGTTGACATTTGCATGTAGGTTTTTTGAGCCGTTCACTGTTTACTATCGAGCCTGCAACTGATGTTAGCAGTGCACTTTTCCCTGGTGGTTATTTGTTCGGTAGCTTGTTCAGTAAGCCGAGCTGCAGAACAAGACACATGTCTCAGACAAAAAATAAATAAAAAAAACTAGGAGATGAGCTAAAATGTGAAGGTTGAAGCTCCCAGAACAATGACATTACTGTTTAGTAGAAATACAGTAAAATAAATGAAGTGATTACAAGTAATTTATGCCTTTTTAAAGTGCATGTAACTGTTCCGACATTTCTTATGATTGTTTTCCAGCTGTGATGCACCCTGACCATTTAAAGGGTATAGGGTATAGCAGATTTTGCTGTGGTAATATATGATGTACCGCATGTCAACCACTTTGCAGTAAAAAATTCTATTTGTATCATGAATGAATCTCTATGAAATGAAAATAGCCTTCCATGAGGCCATAATCTGTGTTCTATTACTTTCATAACAATGGATGGCTCCTATGCTGTTGCACTGAGATCTAATCAGGGTATCATTGTAAAAATGTAACACCATGCTTTGTGCCATGGTGTTTAAACTACAGTATCAAATGCATTATCTCCAACTGAAATAGACTCTGTACTGTGTTCCTTTGATGGCTTTATTTGTCATATCTGTAAGAAGACTGGGGTCTGTTTCACAAAATACCTTGTGCATTTGAAGGAGACAGAACATATAACATCATGGCCTATATAGTAAAAGCATTGCATCATACAATAACCTGCCAATTTAAGAATTCTAGGCAATCTTTAGGTTTATCAAATCAATGTTTTTATCTCAATATTTAGGCAAACAATGGATACAGCCACTCTAATATGTTTTATTTTTAAAATGCATCATTTTAGCTATGTTGATGCCTGGCGTCCACACTACTCCCAAATTTTGAGCTTGTTCCCGTTGTATGTTGAAAACTCCAGGGTTGCGTTGCAGTCTGGACAGGAAGAAACAACGACTCCCACTCTTCAGGTTTCCAGCCGTGATAATCGCCTTACACCCATGTGTTCCTTTCAATAACAGTTCCAGCTCATCGACAGTCCGAGCAAATAAATCTCTGGTCTTACTTTTTGCCACTGCCGTTCGTAGTATTTTCGGAAACTAAGCAACCAGAAGCAGAGCAGACAATCTGCTTCCTGTTTACATGCTCATGCCCAGTGTATGTGAATGGTCATGTGACATGTGTATTCAAGCGTGTTAAACTGGACGGCGATACATGGAGCTAAAACACTCATCTTGATGGAGACTCTTTTTATTTTAACCACTGTTGTAAAATGAAAACATACTAATGTGGATGTAGCCACTTGTGGATTTTAAATGAGTGTCACTGTGAGCCTGAGGGCCCAATGTATACTGTGTCACTTTACCAGCAAACAATATAAGATAGTTTCACCAATGAGCTTCAGCTGTCGGAGTGAACAACCACACATCTCAGTGAAATCAACTGTTTACAATTACTCCTGCACCTCTTAAACCACTGGAGGCCAAATGAAAATGAGTTTTCTCATCGACCCAGAGTCTGAAGAATCCAGTTTGCATCTGTCAGACAGTTCTCACCATTTATCCAATAATTCATCCAGCTGTATTTAGTTATGTCCCTGCACCCAATAGCTACCTCTTCACCTATTAATACTTGGCCATCAAACAGTGGCAACTGGCAGAGCTTTAACCAAACCTTATAGTGGTCAGCGGCTCAGACTAGAGGACGACCACCATCTTATCAAGTGCCTGGGGTGAAGCCTTCCGCTCTCTCTTCCCGTCCTTATCAAGACCACAATGAATGTGCTCACCAGGCTGTGAAATGAAAATCATTGATGGCCCCTCTCTCAGCATCAAAGTACACCCTTCCCTTACCCCTCTGTGCCCCATTCGTAGGCACACTGAAAGCCATAAAATATGACAATCCTGCTATATCATCCAGGTTAAACTTCTCCATAATTGCATTAAACCAATCATACTTCTTTTTACTTGGTCTGTTCTTTTTCTCCCCATGGTGAACATATGGACAGTGATGCATTTGTTCATATCACGGCGGTAATGAGAGGACCTTGGTCCCCTCTGAGGTGACACAGTGACCCAAATATAAAGATAAAGAGAGAGGTAGGTACATGTGTGTGGAGGTGAGGAAAGGGTGGCATACCTGGATAGCTCTTTTTTTCAGCTTTATTTTAGACCTCTCCAGTGTCATCAAACCTTAACAGAAAATGTATTTATTTATTTGTTAGAACAATTAAAACTATACCACCAACTTCATACCATCCTGAAAAACTCAAAGTCACAGTTACCAGTAGTTGGACAAAACAAAACAAAAACACAAACGCTAATATAAGGTGCAACAACAGTTTGACTTTGTTGTGGTCTGTGCTTGCGGATGTGTGTGTGGTGGATCTGCAGAGATCTGTGTTTTTGTTTTTTCTGGCACTGCAAAGAAAGTGGCAGACTTCCAGGGCAATGTGGCCAGGGTTGATAAGTGTAACACGGCCCAGGTTACGCTCTGACCGCGCGGTCAGGCCATGAGATTTGGTGGGATTACCAGTGAGGAAATGTTGCCATGGGGACGGTGGAAGGAGAGCGGGGCAGACCCTGTAAAACATGCAGCAGGAGTTTCATATAGATTAGACATACATGACCACTGTCAGCAGTGCCAAAGCATTTATGGACATTTTGAAAGAGGATTAGAAAGTGAATCCCTTTGCTCAGTTTCTGGCGAAGGATTTCTCAGAGAAATTACTTTTCATTCATTTTCTGCTGCACATTACTGTGTTGTTCTGGGGACATGAAACTTGTAAACAGGCTTATAAATGGCTTAGTCTGCACTAGTGTGTATTCCATGGTGTTTAATTCTAGATATAAAGGATTTGACTGCTGTGATAATATGTGATTATCTGCCTTACATTCACTTGCAGTGTGAAAAAAAAGTTAAAAAAATGTGTCATGATCTCAGCTGTTTTAGTAACTGATGCTTATTTGTCCCATCTAATGATTCAGTGCTTTTACATCAACTGCACTTCAGTATTCATATTTCCAGATGTGATCACATGCACCTGCAAGTGTATATGCATGAGTCCATTCTTTTTCTTGTGAGCATGAAAGCACATAGCCTGGATCGAATCAAAAGCAGACAGACCCATACTTACATACAGTAACAGTGAATATACAGTAACAATGAATATAACAACAATCATCAGGGGATCAGAGTCCTCACTCTCTTACTGATTGATGATTTTTGGGGCATTTTCAGGTTGTTTTCATATTAGCATTAAAAAAAATAGTTCTGCAAGGATTTTGCACAACTGGTAAATATATATACTGTATTTTCTTATGAGCAAAAACATATACAAACATTTAAAGAGGTTAAACTGCCCTAAACGATCCTTGCTGACCTCACCCCACATATTCTATATTTTGATCTCACTTAGGAGGCTGTTGCCGTGCGTCTTATTAGCACAGAAGACAACATCTCGCTGGGCTGCCCGCTCTGCCTTATGTCTCCAGTCTCACTGTATCTAATGAGGAGACTTAAACAAGAAAAGTTCGTGTGCATATTTATGTGATAACACATGGGAGAGAAGATGGAGGTTTCACAGTTTAACTAAGACCATGTGTTCATACTGTACATACATGTCGAGCAGGTATTGATTTTGAAAATCATAGTAACATAGCAACCTGATAAGTATCTGGAGTAATCAATCGTATTTTTTGTAGTTTATTTTTTTTTCTTTTTTTTTTTTCCCAGAAAGTGATACATGGAAAAAAAAAAAAGAAAACAGCCTACAAAAACAAAGTGAAATACTCAGTGTCTAGTTTGGAAAAGAAAATCACTGTTTACATCCTATCTCCTACTAATAGTCAGTATTGCTTTCTATAACAAGTTTCTTATGTTAAGCAGATCTGAAACAATCATATGGGTCATTCTGGAAGGCACTGGAAAAACTATCTTTAGACTGTCGGAATTGTTTCCCATCAACCACGTCCTTGCTATAACGTGTTGATAAATATTGCCAATGAAGATACTTTGCCAACACACGGTTACATATAAACATATTTACATTTACCTGATGACAATTCTGTTCATTTTATGAAGAGAAACATTTTTATTTTATTTTATAAATGTTTTGAATAATATTTGCTTTGGAGATGATGACCTATGACATGACACTGGAGGGCTGACATCCCCCAGGAGAAGTGTAAAATACCTGTAGGAGTCCTGGAGTATTAATGTGTTCACAGTTTTATTTCACGATGCTTTGTTTTGCTTGAAAATAGGCCACAAAACTACATTACAGCTTTATCACAGACTGAGCAGGAGATTTTGTGTTAATTGATAGAAAGTATGGCAGTACAAGTTAGCAAGAACAAAACAAATTACCAGCAAAACTAATTACTCGAGCTTTATTTCTTTATTTCTTACTATTTGATTGTTTACTTATTAATGTGCATTATTCTCTCATGCCATGCAGTTGCATAGTTTTTCTTTGCTTCATTACAGATTCCATACACAAAAAATGAGGAACATCATTAGGCTACATGCAAATGTGGAGACAGAAGCTGCTAACAATGCCTTTATTTCCAGATGCTTACAAAGATATAGGTCAGCTGTGCAACATTTCTACAGCCTTAAAAAATAAGTGTGCATCATATTCAACACGTCTGTACTTCCCGGACAGCACATAAAATATTTGTGTTATCTGTCAATATGTGATTAGTTAATAGTAATATATAACACATATAGACACAACTAATACAAACACAGTGAATGTTGACACACCCTACAACAGGGCATTCATTATGCAGACACACAACCCATCAATGATAGAATGCAAGAGGGATGCAAAGGCAACATGGGCCATGGGTCCCCACTGTAATCTCACACAGAATGGCAGCAGTGACAGAATGAGTTTTCTCCCCATTGAATAGTGACACGGCTCTTTGTGTCTTTTTGATTTTCTCTCTTTTCACATGATGTGTTGGGAAGGAAGGATCCCCTTTGTGTCAAGCCAAAAGACTTAAAAGCAAAGTTGGATCTAGATGCATTTATGTTGTGTGTGCGTGTGTGCGTGTGTGTGCATGTGTGTGTGTGTGAGACAGAGAGAGGGAAAGAGGGATGAGTACACAATGCACAAACTGCCTGGATCCATGCTGTTCTATAATACCAGGCACAAACAATGTTTCTGGAGAAAAATATAACGTCACTGCAGCTAAGTTTGTTGACAGTTTGTAGAAAATATCGAAGACTGAACAAGAAAATGACAAGATTATTTTTCCCCCTCTTAGAGTTTGTTCTGTGGAGCACACTCCTTTGCCTGTATATAAACAGCAACTGCTGCTTTCAAACATTCATTTCAAACGGCTGCTGAATGTACAATTTATTATTTAGCTCCATGAAATTGTGGGAGTGGAAGTGAGTAAAATCATTATACCTCAAAGGGCAAACTTTTGCCCTCATTTGATTGTAGTTTCTCAATTACTGAGTCCATTGTTTTAATCTCTTCAGGGACAGATGCTAGATTAAGAGGAGCTGAAGATAAAAAAGACTACGTTTCACACCACCACTCATTTACCTACAGTTGGATTCCACTTAACTTGAGAACACTTCCTCCTGTTCACCTTGACTTTTCTGCACATAAATTCTGCTTCCCATGATGTGCAGTGAAATGACCATTTCAGCTTTGATTCAACCAAAGTGATGTTACTAAAGCAATATCTAATCATTTAATGACCCTACAAGCTATCCGCCCATTAAGTGGAATCACAAGGGTCCGTATGTCCTTCTGTGTGTGTGTGTGTGTTTGTGTGTGTGTACAAAATGTATCACTTCATAAAGATTTTTTTAAAGCTGCATTAGGTGATTTTTGAGTGTTTGATTCTATGTCATTAAATACAACCCAACGGTCCATAGACATGCTAGCAGCTCTGACAGGCTGCACACTGGGGCTTTGGGCTAAATGCTAATGCCAGCATGGACACAATGACCCTGCTAACACACTGATGTTGAGCAGCTAGGCTATAATGTTTTCCACGTTCACAATTATAAATAATTTTCTAATTAGCACTAAACACAAGGCACCGCTAAAGGAGTGACATTAGTTTAGCAGGTATTTAGTCATAAATCAACAAACTGGCTCTAAATATTAATATAATGATAATGTGCTCCAAAATTAACTGCAATCCATCGATATTCACAGTGGCCTGCAAAAGTCAGGAGATCACCAAAGTCAGTAGGATTCATCCTCTAAGAAACATTATCACTATGAAAGAAGGGGTAAGAGACAAAACCTTATTGGAAAATTTCAATACTACATTATATACATTTTGTTGGAACACCAGTCCCCCCATACTACTAGCATTTCTGCCCTTTCAGTCAATTCAGCAATTCACATACCCTGTCACATGACCTGCTGATGAACTGAACAAAACATACAGTAAGGAAAAAAGCATAAACCAACCCAAAGCAGGCTTGTACTCATTTAACAATTTGAACAAATTATATTACATCTTTGTAGATGATTTGTAGTGACATGCTGATCATAATTAAACACTGTGCAGTATACGTGTTTTTCAGTCGTTCCCTTCATACAGTAAGTTTTATCTCTTTTGTTTAACGCCTCCGTTAATATACAAAAGATGAAATACAGTTTTCTCTTGTCAAGAACCATAAGCAGCAGCATGTTTCACTGGGGGCATTCTTAATCTTGCCGTCACAACTGTTTATTATTTTTTTGTATTAATTGAAGCTGTTATAAGTGGGACATGTTTGAAAGCCATAATATATGGACATGCTCAGGGGAAGCCGTGTCTCTCAAGCAAGACTTATTTTCTCGCAGATCAATGTGTTATTTATTCCTTGACATGTTTATTGTACATTTGTGCAGCTGATCCTGCGCAACAAAATGTTCACACATGTAATGACATTTTCAGAAAATCTCTTTACAGATAAAGACTCAGACAACGATCTTGTGTCTCGGATTTTCAATTGTGATTTTCAATATATAAATTAGGTAAATGTCATATAATACATGTGTAAAATTGTTATGACCTCAATATTCAGTTCCCTTCTGAAAACTTTTGAATGGCAATCACTCAGGTCCAATAGATAAGTCCCAAGTGCACTTAGTGGGATGTATTAACCTCAAAAACACAGCAGTGAATCTGAGAAGTTGCTAAATTTGCCAAGTTTCATGTAAATGATCTCCCAGGGGAATTTCCCTTGAGTGTGCATGCAGAACAGAGGATGATTATATTTAACCATGGAAAAAGTTCCTCTGTGTAAGCCAGTCATCAAATTCTCTGTGCGCTCCCCGTTTGCTATTGTTCTACTCTGCCGCATTTGTTTTATACCTGTTATTGTCTGTCATCCACTCCATCACTGAACCAGGACTTCAGATGCCTGCAAGTCACTGTTTGTTCCTTCTTAGAGGCAAGGAACTGAGAGGAAAGAGAGATGCAGGAGTGCAATGGAGGTAATTGATACCTAGCTTTGCATACCAGTGACTGTGACTTTCAGGACATTAAGGAAATAAAAATGCAAGTCTTTGTAGAGATTAACAAATAGGCAACCAAAAATAGAATCACAACAGCACTGCTGTTCTTAAACAATACTTGTTTGTGTCGAGTGACTTGCGATGTGAGGATGTACGGTTGTTTTCTCTGCAAACATAACAGTAACAGAAAGTGCAAGTACTATTATTGTTAAGCATAATTTTCATCTCCACCAGAATGACTGAAAGTATATTAAAAGACTGAACGATACTGAAAGTGTTCACAGTATGAGCCCTGACATATTTTTCTATGGTTGAAAACCTCAGCACTGTCCCAATCAAGATCATTTTACCTGAAAATCTGAAAATGATGCCATCATTTCCAACATCACCCCATGTTTGAAAATCTGCACCAACTTAAAATGAGCGAGCAGGCAGCGCAGTGTTTTGTTTTACAAGCAGACATTCAGTATGTCAATTAGAGTATGACACTTCAAGGGAACTATATCCCAATTTAGAGTTGACTTCATGGTTACATCAGTTGTTCTGATCGCATTGTGGTGGCAGGAAAAGTGGAAACAACTAGTGTGAAACAGGTGAGATCCCCAGAATAGCAAGAAAAAAAAAGTATGTTTATTGTGCTGTCGGATGTCACAATTGGAAAACAAAAAAAGACGACATTGATCTTTATATACCGTTGCCGAACACGCCCTTTGGGGCTAAACGCAGACGTTTATGTTCATAAGCCATTAAATGGACAGACTGGACTGATGAAATCGCCACTGTTTATCACACACAAAGGCAAAATCAATGATGTAGTTAATGATGATAACTTAATAACAGCCGCAACCACAATGATGGCATTCTCGGTAGGCTATTTCATTAGCGACATTAGCATTTAAGCAGAACTAGCATGTAAACAAACCGAATTGCTCATAGACACTTTGGCTTTGACATCAGGCAGTACATATGCAAGCATTTAATGAATGAATGGGGAATATAGTAATATTATATCTGCTTTACTTGCAAAGTTACAAAGTTAGCTAAGCTAAGACCACATGATATCATTAGCGTTATAAAGTAATCAGTGAGGGTGACTTAAGGGGAAGTGTCCATGGTTCCAGAATGTCCAGATTTTGCTCAGGCATTGTTCACTTATTCTCGTCTTTAACTTTATCTTCTGCTGGCAAACCATTCAAATGTTTGGAGAGGACATCCAGTTGATCCATATACCTTGTATATTGTTTTAAAGTGACACCTGATACCGCTGTCACTTTCTGTCACTAGTTCAGCTCCACCCACAATACACGTCAACACTGTTTACAAAACTTTTTATGAACTTAGGTTCTATTTTAACCTGGACCTTTACTTCTAGTTATAACTTTTAACAGACAGAGCTCATTCTTTAGTTTTCTCCTGTGTAAATACTTTTAGCAATTTTAAGCTCCCCTTACACTTACTGCAATGCTATAATTACTGTTTTTATTAAGTGTTATTAATATTGCTTAATGTGATACAGTGCTTCTGTGTGTTCAACTTGTTCCTCTTCTTCTTCGTCTTCTTGTGAAGTGACCTTTATGCACTCCATACCAAATGACTCAGGACTGCTGAGGTGCAGCCATCTGGGATTGTCCTCAGGGTTCCATGAGTGACACAAAATCTCTGTAGAAATTTGGTTGCTTGGAAGCGCAAGTAACCTCCTACTGAAAACTGTGAACCACCCCTCTCATATTTCCGAAGATAATTTTATGATTTGCCATTTGATATCAGCTTGGGAATTATGGGTTAGGCAAAAGAGAGTTTCTGGGGGGTTAGTGTTAGTTTTCTTACTCTTTTTTCTTCTCCACTCCTGCCCACCTCGCTCCCGCTTGGAAGCTCCAGAGGAGCAGATGGCTTGGCATCACCCTGACAGCCCAGTGTCAGCCTGTCTCTTTGGTTTGTCATCCAATCCAAGACGAGCTGTTAGCCCTGAATAAACACAGAAAGTGGCACACCAAAATTAGGCATTAACAATCTGAGGGCACTATTGAACTGGAATATGAAAACCCACCAAGATGAACCTCAATCAGGAAACAGGTTCGCACAGCAGGACTCTCCCTCGAGGGACAGAGACCATTAAAATGTGACAGAGAAAACAAACACATTTGCTTTGCACAGTTGGTGTGAAATGCCTTTATTTATTTTATATCAGCTCTAGGTGAGCCCAGGATGTGCAGAGTTTTCTCTGTGATAATTTCAATTTTCTTCCTCGAGAATGCCAAAAGAAAAGCAGCAGGCTGTTCACAGAAGTGTAGGTACCAAGAGCAGAGGGGCCACATCAGCCAGTGCAGAGCTGTTTCATTTTTCTGTTAACTTATAGACACTAAGATAACCTGCCAACATCTATCAAGTCTCTTTGTACAAATGTACTTTACCTGCAGCTGCACCAGGATCCTCTCTAATGACACCACACATCTATTCTGTTTTTGATCTCTCTAATCAAAATAACCTCAAACTGTTTTCCTCAAAACAGATTTGGTAAACACTGCTTTTTCATCTATGTCCTTCAGCCTAGAGTAGACCGAAGCTGCATGAGGCACTGACAGACACACTTATGGTCTAGCATATGCTGTGTGCACAGACAGTAGCCATTATCTCTCCCCTGTGCTTCCCAACAGGGCTGGCACTTCCTGACTTTGGTATGTTCACATGAGTTAGTGCTAAGTCACACTCTTGTGAACTCATTCATTCATCCAGTCGTTCACCCGAGACCTTGGGGAAATGGAGAGTAAGGAAAAGATAAGCAACCTTTTGTTTTACAATGCAAAGAGTTGCTGTTGAGCTCTGTTCTTAAGGTCCTACACAGCTCAGTCTAGCTCCTTGTCCAAGACTGTCTCCTACAAACATTTACACACAGCTCCTTTGCAAAAGCAAATACGTTTTGGGAAATGTAATCTTGAGTGGATACATTAAGGGTATGAGGTTATGTGTTTAAATAACATACTTTGCCACAAGTCACAAATACATTGATATTGACCATATCAGTATTAGTTCATAGACAATGTGTTTGTTTTCCGCCAAAATATCCGATCTTGTAGTGCATTATAGACTTGTAGGGACTTTATGGTTATGTTTACTCACTCACAGCAGGTTAAGGAAAGATCCTGATCTGGTTTAAAAGCAAAATGCTTTTGTTTAAACATAACTACAGAGGGGATTATGGATGCATACACTCTGGTGTGGTAATTGTGCGACAGCCGCCATCCACCCCAGCCACCTCCTGATGACTCTGCAGCTGCCCTTTAATAATAATCATTCATTCAAAACAACAACAGCACCACCAACAACAGCAAAAAACAAAAAAAACAAAAAACATTACAGTTGAATTACGTTGCCACCTCAGCATAACTTGGAAAGAAGTTAAATGTGATTCGTAGGAGACAGGGTTGCTCTCTCAGACTTTATGTCTATTATTGTTTTCAAGTATGTGTCCACTTATGCTTGTGTATACAATGGAGTTTAGTCTTCTTTTATTTTCTGTACTCAGGTGATCTTGAACTCAATGTGACTTCCTGATTAAATAGAGTATAAATAAAAAATGGTCATGAAGAAATAAAAAAGACTTCCAATAAGTGCCTCTCACCAATGAAATGAAATTTAGTTTCATAATTGCAGGGTGGATAATGATTTGTTTCAAGATTCGGTCAAAGACAATGGCAAAAGGACTTAATATGGTCAGTAATGTATTTTGGGCCTAAACCACAGAGCAATTCTATGACGCACTAAAACTGCAGAGACCTGAAAATGAACATGACATTTTTAGTTCCTCTTGTTGGGGCCCCAACAGCAGCATTCTGAATGGATGGAAACTGCTGAAGAGATTTTTGTTTTTGTTTGTCGGGCAAAGAAAATTTTACTCGAAATAATAATGTTTTTTGGGTCTTAACAGGGTGTAATGAGTCACCTTATTCTTACTCTGACTTTATAATGATAATAAGATACATTTGTTATTGCCTTGATTTTTGAAGACAAGACTTGAAATGATTTTCAAAAATTACACAATTACAGAGAGCTATTAACAATTTACATCAGTCATATGTCATACACATTGTCCTCAGACATCTTCAAACACAGAAGCTGCTATATAGTGACGTAATCTGAAGTATAACAAGAAATTAATTAGACGACAAAGCCTCTGACAGCAGTGCTGTGTTTTGTCATCTTTATCAGTATTTACCCGTGTTTCCATCATGCATCAGTGTCAGTTTTTAAGCAGCATGTGTGCTATAAAAAAATATGTCTTTCTAACAGCTTCTACAGTGTTTGCGTTTTACACGTGCTTCATGTCGAGCGTGATCGCCTGTCAACATGTCAATCAAGACGCAGACCCAAGGTTCAGTTGGTGCAGGTGTGAGGGGCACTAAACATATGGATGCATTTAAGCATTTTGTGAAAATAGCAGGAAATATATAATTAGCGATGTTGAGGCTTGTAACTTTATGTAACAGCCATGAGTGTAGGAAGAGTTGTTATAGTTATAGCTGCTATAGGTTGTTGCAGAAGAATATATAAACAGTAAAGGTAAAACATCCGGTAGTGAGTGATGATGCATGTTATATGTACACACACAGGTGCATTTATACAGTATTTATTCTTTTTAAAGCTGTGTGGCACCTTCTGCCTGTAAAGCCAATTGTTTTTTGTTTGTTTGTTTGTATATATATTTTTTTATATTGCTGAATCCTACTATGGACTTGTGGAGGTGAGGAGACAAAACAAACACTGTATAGAGAAAATACTGGCAGCTGCTGATGCTGAGGACAGATGAGAAAGATTTAGTTTAAGTTTAAGATACACGTGCACGTATGCGGTCATGCACATGCACATAGGCTATCTTGGGCAGCTCCCCCTACTGGAAATATGATCTGCTCACATGCTAACAGCACAGTGTAAAATCATCAATCATAATGAATGACACAATAATGAATATAAATATGTGTTACAACAGTTACTCTACATAGTTTGTAGAGATGAAATATACTGCATCATCATAATTTGTATAACTTTATATCACTACAAAACACTATAGAGTCTACTGCCTGCAAAGAGCAGCACTCACCACAAAACTGAATATAATATATTTTATACGGTCCTGAAAGGTTACCCGTCACCCATTCAAATGCTTTATGACCCCTTTCAGATTAAGTACCAGGTAAAGCCACCAATAACCATGCCCTCTTTGGTTACTGTGAGAGGAAACATTTTGAAATCTAAGAGCAAACACACTTCATCTTTTTTCTCCCATTAGATATTCGACCAACCTGGTCTTGTTTATCTCCATGCGCCTTTGCCTTTTTATTGTCAGTGTAAAACTGTGTAAATCAGCCTGGTAATAAATCATCTGCAACTTTACAAAAAAAACTAAAAAACTAACAATGCAGTATCTTGTTTTCCATGTTGCAATCCTATTAAAAATCCACTTAATTCCATGTCTATTTTTGCTATGTTCTCTTTCTGTGAATAATAGTGAATAATGAAGGAAATGTGCATACAAGTAGCAAGTATTTTCATTAGATATGCACACCATTCACAGTACACAGGTTAAGTTTAATTTTGCATCTAAAACACTGGAAATATTAAAAACCAGCAGCCTAGTGTTAAATATTCTGAAGTTGCCGATGACAGCTACACAACCTGAAAATCATCGGCTTTACAATTAGCTTAAATTAAACTCAAGGAAGGAGCACACCTCCTGAAAACTGAATGCAATTATCATTTCTGATTAACATTTTTCATACGCAGCTTGTGATTACAAGTGCACTCTAGCTGATTTTGTATATGAATATGTCTTTGCTTTTTATGATAAAATAGCCAAAGTGCTAAAAAAAACAAAAAAAGTACCAGAATTAATGTGAGACTATTAAGCATCAACACATTGACTTTGTGCAGCAGTTGTGAGTCATGATTAGAGCGGACTGTTTCCTGATTAATAATCTCTCTGTATCATGTTGTGTGCCATGCATGCATATTTGAACTTTTTCTGCTGAAAACTGAACACAACACGACTGTAAAGATTGCAAAAACAAAGGAGTGTTGGCACAATGTGTGTACGTGTGATTAATTAAGTGTGTGAGAAACAAAGAGAAATGTGGCAAACAGAGATTAGAGAAAGAAAGAGGAGACAGAGAGGAAGGAAGGGAGCTATAGAACAATCATATTAGGGAATTGGGGGTGCGTCAGTGTTGCTACGTGAAATGAGGTGCCCCACTACAGGTTGGTTCCAGGCAGTGAAATGATAGATGAAAAGGGGAAACAACAGTAGTCAATTACAGCAGTGCATGATTAACCTAAACTAATTAAGACCTCTGGGTAATGGAGGAAAAGGAAACAGTAGCCATCCCTTCCCTTTTACAGTCTGAAGTCCCAGTGCAGAATCTGTGCTGAGGCCGCCTTTGTTCTCAGTGTCCCAGTCCTCAACCCAGCTGAACGCCTGCCATCTCTACTGTAACGCTCCCTCTCCCGTCTCTCTACAACTTACAGTATGTTTCAGTCTCTATGTGTATGCGTATCACTGTGCGTCTTTGAATTACTGAATTGGATGGGGGATGATGCTGCTGTCCACAACCTTAAAGGAACAGTTCATCATTTTGGGGGTTACTGAAATTAAAATAAATAAATAAATAAATAAATAAAAAATAAATATTCACTCTCTCACCCAAGAGTTATCTGAAAAGCTTGATGCCACATCTGTAAAGCTAGAGCCAGCAGCTAGTCAGCTTAATTTAGCACAAAGAATGGAGACGCGGACAGATAGCAGATAGCCCGGTTCTGTCCAATGATAACAAAACAAGTAGCAGCAAGGAGGTAGCAGTATATTCCTGGACTCTTGGTAAGTCTTCGTTTTTTCCTATAGGTCAAACAAATAAGATATAAAGTGTTATTTAAGCCCCTTTTACACTGGTCCAAAAACAAGCCAAGACCCGCTAATATTGGGCGTTTGTCTGCAATGGAAAAATCAGCATTCACTCCCGGCTCAAATGACTTTGCTGTAGTTGCAGGTATTTATCTGCTCCGGCTCAAAACAGACAGACGTGATACCTGTTACACCAGAAACACAGCGGCTACACCGAACTCAGGGATAAAAGAGTGAGCTGCAGGCCGCAAGTTTTAAACAACGCACAATCACACAACCAAGCGTCTCACACAGAGGCTCCAACACTTTCAGGAGCATCAACCCAGGGATGAGATGCAACAAATCTGTTTTACCAGTCTGCACACCAGCTAGCAGCTCACTCTTTCTCCCATGCTTCTGCATCTGTGTGTGTGTGTGTGCTCTCTGTAACTGCATGTGATGAAATTACTCCCTGCAGTTGTGTGTCCTCTCTGAACAGAGGCAAACTCGGCTGGCAGTGCAAAAGGAGTCAAACACTTTTTTTGGCGTGTTTATCCAGATTTGAAAAATCCACTTAGACCTGCTAATTTCGGTGTAAAAAGGGTATTAGTGAGTTTAAGGGGTGGTGGCTAGTGTATATTTAGCATACCGATAACACTTCACATTTCCACAAGAAAGCAAATAAGTGTATTTCCCAAAATGCTGAACGATTGCTTTAACTTATATCAGTGACAGCGGGGTAAATTGAACATTATGGCCTGCAGAGCTCTGGATTCATAACTCTGGAAAACAAAATCTTGACTTCATTGTTAACAAAATCTTTCACAAGTCAACAAAACCTTAATCAAACCTTATAACGTTTTATTTTCTCACTTTGAGGAATTAAGTGTAAATTCTTAACAAACGCAGCTAAAGCAGTAGCATGTACATAAGCAGACCAATTTGTACATGTATTTGAGAGACACACAGATGATTTTTGTGACAGCTATCACTTCAGCAATGTCAATCACAAAATCAAAAGAGTGGCTGTGACAATGACACCCATGAGAAAAAGCTGCTGTACCGTATCACAAGAAAACACATAAATCAAACATCATCTCACTCTGTTCTGCATATATTTTTACCCATTTTCTGGCGCATGAATACACTACAACACACTGGCATGCTGATTTTAAATGAATTGGAGTGTCGGTGGAAGAAACAGATGAAGGGGAAACCACTCTTAAAATTTCTGTCATACTTGGACTGACTACTCTATAAGGCGAGGGGAATGAAGCATCTTGTCATGCTAATTGCACTGCTGCACTTTTACGCTACTTCACCATGATGACAACTCCTCCTGCTGGGTATCAGCCGAAGAATGTCGATGGTACAAGTACAAAGGCTTGTCGCAAAGCGAGATGAGAGGGAAAAAAACTACATGCCTCTTGGTCCACTGCTTACTCGATGGATCATGGGACATTCAGAGCCAGACAAGCGTCACAACAGACAAATATATTTGCATCAACTAAGCAAAATAAGAAACCAGGGACCTTGGGAAGATTCCCTCGTCTTTGTGAATTTGGAAAACAAAATCACGTCTAATTATTTTAGTTCATAATATATCTGCTGGAGGAGCAGTGAGTTAACGCTCAGTGGTTGATTGGCTGGTTTTGTTTCTAGGAGATATTCTCCTTAATAATATACTAGTGGGTGGATGTGGATCAATGCAGGTTTCTCTTTAATCAGGCTACATTAATAGTCTACGTAAACCGTCTTGCAGGTGACCTGGATCCACACAGCTTTGAAGTTGTCAGTGATCTTCACTAGTCATCAATTTGTAAGAGTTCATCATTTAGAAAACTCCCCTTGCTCCATCTCTTTGCACCCTGGGAATTGGAAGAGGCTTTTTCCCCGACTCTGCTTTGGGTATGCACGGTGCTGCTTATGAGCCTGCAGGAAGCAAACTGCTTGCATCAGGCAAACTGTTTGGAATTTCTTAATCTGTTTTCTCAGGTTACATATACCACATACACACACACACACATAAATATATATATATACAGCATATACATATATTACACTCAACCTCACCTTAACCTGCCTCACAAGTCAATATCAAATAAAATGTCCAACATTTTAATTAAAGATAGAGTTATACTTCTGCCCCTTGAAACTCCTATGAGGAGTTCTGTGGAAAATACTTCCATCTTCAACTCTATGAACTCAGGTCTCTGTCACTGAACACAATTTTTGTCACACTGTAACACTGTTTCTGTCACTCAAACTGTGGTGAAAAGTAAAGCCTAGACAGGAAATCACCACATCTCCACTAATGATAGGGATTCTCTGACATTACATTATCTAAGCTGATTTTATTCCCCCAAAAAGCCTGTCTCGCACTGAGCTCTCCTTTGACTTTCCTAATGAACTAACTTCCTATTCAGGTTGAGTCTGCTCCAAATGCCACCTTTTCCGCCATCTAATGTCACATTTCCATGTTCAAACGTCGATGTCTAGAATTCGGTTTTTACATGGTAATAGCCTGTGAGGACTAATTAAAGAGAGGCCAGATGTCACAATGTATTGTTATGCATCAAATGCTCTAACCCTTGATATTAGAATTAGTGAGGATGAGATCAGAATTTAAATAATAGATTTGACATTAACTCAGCAGTGATGTTATTATCGAATCAAATTTAGTACAATTTGGGCATTTTTCCTCAAATTATTACATACAAGACACACACAAGGAAAGAGAGTCATTGTGCATTATATATATTTATATCCACTGGTATAGCTGATCCTGCTCATATTGATGTCTTTACGGTAGCTCACAGTGCACATTAATCTGCAAGTAATTCACTGTCTCTCAGTAATAAACCAGGTCCAGCAGTAACATGTTCAGTGCGTTTTGATCTAATCACAATTCAGTCTGGCAGCAGTAGATTTCAAGAGGAGTTTGGTGTCTATGTGTTTCTGAGTTGGTCAGTGTAAAAATGTAAGACTATGCTAAAAATAGATGGGCTCCATATTGATTTTTTTTCTACATGTCTGAAAGACACAACTGTAACCAGGATTAAGGATTTTGTTGATTATTGCATGCAATCCTATACTTGAGGGTAAAAAGTCCAGTTCAGTTCTGTGGCTTCATACGGCTGATATAACTACTCAATAAATGTTGTTCTTTCAGGTTAAAGAGCAGGTTCAACAAGGAGCATGCAAGGACACAGTTTTACTCAAAACTGACCAATATACAACTTTTGCAACTCATGCCAATGAACACCATAGACTGTGAACAACGTAGCATACAGACTGCAAAATGGTGAAAAAATTATAAAGTTTGGAACAGTTTCTATTTATTGTTTAAAAAATACCACAAGACTGAAGATCATCATTTCAAATATAATGTCAAATAACAATAAATAAGAAATATGATTAATTTGGTTTAATGGTTTCAAGATGTCACATAAGAAAAAATATGGTAATTTACTTTTGACCAGAAATACAACGGTTCAAATGCCTTGAATACAACACAGCAGCATTCCGTGGAAACAGACTATAATCAAACCACCATTGGCCTGAGTTCTTCAACTTAAAAAAAAAAAAAAGACTACTTGAGGTTTCTTTGTAAAAGTTAAAATAAGTTTGTTTGGGAATGACCTTACATTTAATGAAGTGGCTTGTGAATCATTTACTAAGCATATGTGTTGATACCTAGGACCTGGTGAAAAAGAAACGATTCTCTTTTATTCTCACTAAGTACTTCATTAATTAGATATGCTGTTCAGGGCGGCAGTTTAGTCCCAAAGATAAGGCACAAAGATGACAAAAAGAAGCTTCATCTAGGCAACAGATCAAAGGAACTTACAGTTTTTATGTGTTAGTGTATTTATTCTTTCATGTATTTATTATTATTTATTTATTTTTTGTTTTGTTTGTCTAGCCAGTTGTTATTAGGGTCATGGTTGCCTCTGGTTGAGACTTCCACTAGGTCTCAAATAATGTATTTTTTAGAGGCACACTGTGGGGTGATGCTGAACAATATTCCAGGGGCTGTATAGATCAAATCTGGCAACCAGAAGCTCCTGTCATGACCAATTAGAAATGCTTTGTGACTCAAAAACTTGCTCACAGGCATGAAGCAGCTGTACCTGTGGCCATTGTCAGTCACCGGACCAAACAGCACCGGTTAACCCTGTGTGGAAAGGGAGGATTTGCAGCACAGTACAACAGCAGCTCCAAAGATGAATTCCATGAATATTTTACAACGCCTTCATTATGGGTGCATGTAATTACTGCCTTCCCCATAATGCTCGACTAGGTCTCAACGAGAACAAGTGAAGTGGGGAGCACGGAAGGTTTGAATTCCCCCCCCCCCCCCCAACAAAAACAAATTACTGTAATGGTTTAAAACTCATTTAAGTACTTTGATCACTAACTGATGCATGTACTGATACTTTCTAATTCACTTCTGACTGAACACTGCTGCTTTATTAAGCCTCTTGAAAATTCAACTCAGTGAAGTGGTACTGCTGCTCCTTCAAAGCTATGTGGAATTTGATTTTTCAGATTCTGTTTTTCTTCTCACTTCAATGAGCTCTTAGTTTGCCTGTGGTGACACGACTACAAGGAAGACTTGGGGATTATTTTCTGTGCCTGGTTTGTACCCGCTGGAAGTTTATGAACTCAAGAAGAGATAAATAACTCATCAGAAAATGTTTGAGGTCCACTTTCACAACACAATTGTATCTCACCCTCAATGCCCGCATTATGTAGGCAAATACAGTAGTTAGATATCACAAAATAAACTGGGATCACCTACTGTACTGAATGTTGGCATTGTAAACAGATAATAATAATATTCACAACTCAGTTTTTTTTCTTTTTATCTAGTTACCACACCTTAATGGTGACAAAACAAAGCAAAAATGATGGAAATTAATTTGGTAACAATAAGAACAATAAAAATAATAATAATAATTCATTGAATTGAGTTGAATTTAGTGACCTCACAGCCCCTCTTGTTAAAGCACAGAACAGCTCAGCGCTAGCACCAGAAGTGTATCAGGGAAGTGTGAGGAGTGTATTGCATCTCATACAATACACACAATAGTGCATTACTATGCCCAAAATGCAAAAGACACACCACACAGCCATAATATATATCACCCAGAATATCCCGATGTATCACAGGTTCTCACAGCGGCACCACAGAATGAGCACTGCAGCGAAAGGAAACTGAGTTTTCCGTGGGGGGGGCAGCAGGTGCTGCGTGAGTTGGGAGATTAACGTGAGGAGTTCAGTGTCTTTATTGTACTGAGGTAAAAGGTGTTGTTAAAGTGTTTTGTGTCTGTGGCCAGTGATTTGTACTGCAGAACCTTGCAAATAATAAAAAAAAAAGAAGAAATACAGAATGCCCCCCCAGCCCTCTACAATCCTTCATTTCTCATATCCACAACATGACCTACAGTTGGTGCATTTAGAGTGTTGTTTGTTTCCTAAGATGAAAACATACAATGTTGCCTTCCTGACACCGCATCACCATAACAAGCTGTCCAATTCAAATCTCCATGTGTATTTTACCTCATGGATGTTTGTTTAATTAAACCCACCTGATCTGGCATGTTTTATTTATTTCTAATCATTTAGTGACATTATGTGTGTAATTTCCTGGACGGTTAATACGAGCACTGCTGTTATGATATTATAGCCAAACTAATCTGGGGCCTAATTTCTGCATCTGGCATTTCTATTAGGTGTTTGCTTTCAAATAAATTGCCCCTTAAAAGATCAAACCTGCCAGACAGACTTTCCCATCATTTCATTTCTAAAAGGAAGCCTCCAGTGTGCTTCCAGTATGAATATTTTTAAATGGCCACTGAGTGTGTTCCTCTGATCTATCCTGATGAGTTTTAAAAATGTACACAAACTTGCTGCTCTTCAGTATATTCTGAAGGGTATCTGGCCTGTAAAAGCTTTAGAATTGTTTATTAGGTTTCACTGTTTGTCAAATAGCTAGTTATCGAACCAAACTGTAAACAATAAACATAATTTGCACTCACTATTCAAAGTGTGTTGGTTTTCTGTGTCCATTGTGTTTTGTGTTTTCTGTCACCAATCTCTGACCCATGCTTTTTTAAACAGTTCTGTAAAGGAGCCTATTAGCAGAACCTTGGCATGATGCAGCCATGTGTTTTTAGTGCATAATAGCTTCATGCACCAGATTAATAGATCAACCAGGCTTTCATTACTCATTTGCAGGTTGTTGTTTTTTTTGTTTTTGTTTTTTTTCCTGAAGCACAGCACACTAAGAAAAAGAGAAGGCGCTAGGCTTAAGGTACTGTACACTAGCTGCTGACATATCAACCCACCAAATTAAACCAGCCTACCTGTTATGCTCCTTCCGTTGTTCTGCAGTCTAATAAAGCAATTGCACCTTGAGCAAAAATCAAAAGTTGCTCTCAGTCTCGCAAGGTTAATTGGATAATTTATAACAAGCCTGTTGCAAAGCCACCTCTGCTGCATGGCAGTTCAGCTGAGGTAGTAGTGGATGTACAGGTATGCACACACACACACACACACACACACACACACACACACACACACACACACACTCACACACATTTACTGAGCACACACAGCGCAAGTTTGGCATGACCCTTATCAGAGTCTGGCAGTCTAATTACAGCTCAGGCAGTGGGAATCCATTGATTTGAAGATAAATGTTAGTACACCTGTGAACTGAATCCATTATGATCTTTATCTTAATGGCTCTGGGAAAATGCTTCATTAAGGTTCATTACAATAATGTGAGGCATTAAGCATTAATTAGTTTACCATTGTGGATTGTCAGATTTACTTTTAGACCAAAACAAAATGCTTTGTATTTCAATAGGCAGGAAGAGAGTAAAGCTGCTGTCTATATCAAACACCTCGATCCATACAATATATTTTTTTTAACCCCACATCAAGCACCAGATGGCCTGCAGACCAGGACAACCGCAGCAAAATACAATAAATCGTCTTTTCATTTTTAACTTTTTATTTTTCTATCATTGTGTTAACAATTGGACAGATGACAGGGAGGAGCTAAGAGTGATTTCCAAATACTGTATGACCCAGATCTGCCAGGTAATGTATATCTAGAACCACTGCTGACACCATCTGAAGGGAATGGTCCTTGGACTATAATGAGCTGTGAAATTACATTATGAATAGGGAAGCCAGGGCTCCAGTCTGCCCAGTTCTTCCCTGCTAACTTGAGAAACCGAGCAGAGGACACTGAGGATGAGGACAACGTCTTAAATTCTGATGACTGAGTAAAGAGATGTGGTGCAGGAGGCTCTCTGAGATTTGAATGCTGAGAGCGACATTATCATGATGGCTAGAATGGTGAATGTTATGGAGCAGAGTTATTTTAGGAGTGGGAGCACTGGAAGAGAGGTAATGGCAGAAAAATGATTGACATCTCGCAGGGCGCACTCTGCCTCCTTTGGAAAGAAGGATTTTTGGTCGATGAAAAATTGGCTTGGATTTACATCACCTTTATTATTTTACCCAGCAAGGAGAAGTTGCAAGCAACATAGCGAGTTTGTAACTGTTGCAGCACAGTTTCAGTAAGCAGATGGCAAGTTTCAAGGCAGAAGATGCAGCAGAACCTTCTCCAAAATGACAATTTGTCCACACTTACACTGGGAAGACCATCCTTGAACTCAGCTGATGGGGTCCAGGGTATTTTTGTAAAACGTAATTATTATTATTTATTTACTGTTGTCTGGAAGCTCTACCTACCCATGGCTAAAAAAAAGAAAAATAAATAAGAAAATTGTCAGATCAATGAATTTGGAGCAGTGTGCGGTGCCCCTTCACAAAAACATTAATTGACTAATGCTTCATCAACTACAAACTATTTAGCTGGTCACTCATTGGATTATTAACAAGGAGTGAACCAAAACTAATCATGAAAAAAAAACACATTGATTTCAATTTATTATCCATTGTACTGGATTATTGATAAATTGCTCATGTACTTGATTTGTGAGATCAAGTCATAAAACCTAAACCTTCTCATAGTATGCACGAGCAGTTCAGGAGTTAAAAATGCCAATAAACTCTAAATATTATAAAAACAGATCTGCACAGGAAGTGATATATTTCAAACTTGTCTTTTCACGAATGATAATCAGCAGTAACACATTTGACTGTTGAACATCAGCTGTACATCAGTGATGGTGGACGTGTTGTCAAGACACCCACATCATCCACATGCCACTGTTGCAGATTGTAAATTTAAAGGTTATCTGCCAGTTCAAATGTGTCCTGTGCAATTTTCATGTTTGTGAACAAATGTTATGTCCACATTCAGTGTTACTCACCAAAACATATTGTATTCATTCCTGAGGTCTAACAAAAGTGTTGAGTCAATTCCCTCCCTCATAAAACATTTGCAAAGCTTTTTAAAACGTGGTTTAAAGGCTGCATTGTTTACTCGTCAGCGCTCTTCTTCCCTGCTTTTGCTGGAGCATTGCCATATTTCTGTTAATCAGCAGAATAGCATGAAACCAGTGGCTGAATGTGAATGATGTTGCTCAAGCATGTGCATATATTTAGGTCGATCACAATTCAAAATATTAAACCTGTCAGTTTTGAATGAACTTGTTAGGGTCAATGTAAGAGGGAGGAATTTTAGCAGTATTGCTACAGTAGGCCCATTGTCATTCACTCAACACTTTAAAACAGTGCAATTGAATCTACCTCTGCTTTTTTTTTTTTTTTCCTAGAAGGCACTGTTAACATCCCGGCAGGACAACAATAACAATATATCAAAAAACAGAGAGACATCAGGGAATAAACAGTAAACAGTCAATGAAAAGAAAAGGAGAAGAGACGAGAATTCCTTTCACACCCAATTGATTTCTTCCAAAAGATAAGACGTAATGGTGATGGTGTTTTTTGATACTGTTCACAAAAATCCTACATTCATTCAGCTGCCAAAGTCAAAGTAAATAGCTCAGCCGGCCCTCCACCAACTACGCTGGAACCAGGCTCTCACTGAGAACAGGTGGAGACCACTGAGGCAGAACACATCTCCCCTGATTCAGGTCATTCCTCGGTTATCCCATACATTTATATACAGAGCGTTCTTTTTTTTTTCCCGTCCTCCTTCACGGCCCTGGCAGTCACACTCGACCCTCCTTTTAACAACTGTAGCATCCCCCGGTCCCTCCTCCCTCCACCTCTCTCTTTGCCTTAGGCCCGTGGGTGGTTCAGATAATTTGCTTAATTTGTTGCCATTCACTCTCAGGACATGGATCAAAGAACTGTTAAATTGCACTGACGTGGCAGCATCTCGGAGTGACTGAGAATGAAAGGAGAGAGGGAGACAGAGAGAGAGTGAGAGGCAGGGGGGGTGAGAGAGAGAGAGAGAGAGAGGTAAGCCCTCCAGCTAGAGGAGGAGACTTCCAACATCCTCACTGCCACCACTGTGTATGTGTGTGTGGGCGTGTGTGTGTGAGTGTGTGTATGCACAGTATGTGTGTGCCAAGAGAAGATGAGGATGGAGACACCTACTCTCTCCACTAGCAGGCCAAGTCCTGTTGCTGTGTGGATGCTGCTGATAATGGCTGAAGCCAAGTGAAATAATATGTCAATAGACATTAGAGCACTACTACACTTGGCTGTTTACTGGTATGAACAGAAAACGAGTGGTTATTTATACTGGGGGTTCTATGGGATTAAAATAATGGGGTTAGCCAGTAATGATGTAAACTTTTTGGATCACAGCCTCATTTCCTGATCCCTTCGCAATCCCAACACCCTGAACCAAGACAATTGCAATTTCTACACTCAAACTACTGATCAGCACTTTCTCGTCACTTTTCTGTCCTATTCTCGCTAATTCTAATTAATAAGCCGCATGAAACGTCAACTTACCACAGAGTATGATCATGAAAAAGACCATTAGAATGATGCAATTAGCCAGAGGACTCCGATGAGAGATACATGCAATCAAAGTGTGAAAAAAGGCAGGGAGGCGATGTAGCAGTGGGCTGGGGGAAGGAGAAAAAAGCAGATGCTGCAAAAAAAAAAAAAAAGATCTTCAAAGAGAGGGACGGGGTTGAAAACCCAGGAGAGGGAGCTGCGGGAGCACTTGTCTTCTTAGGCATAAATGTGACAGAGCTCCTCCTGGACCAAGGAAGACATAGAGAACCAATGAGCAGCAGGGGATAGTCTCTCTTTCTTCATTTATCTCTCCTTTTTTTTTAACTTCCTCTTTACTTGTCTTAAAATGTGCAAGTGGAGGAAAAGCAAAGCATCTGTTGTAATTAAAGTGACAGTGACCTGTCATTGGAGAGCCAGGATGCTGAACTGCATACAGACAACAACTCATGTTTGAATATAGTCTGACAACTTTAGCTGACTAAACTTTGTTGACAACTCTAAAGCTGTTTATTTTGAGAAATATAGTTAATGCAGCCGTTACACCATATCAGACATTAGTTTTCCCAGTGAGACAGTAGATTTCAATCCACAGCTGTCAAGTCTGATAAGTATGAGTTATGTGCCTCTCAGTGAACAATACTATCAGACATTTACAATAGGATGCAACTCTATGTATGTGCTGTACATACAGTGTGAAATCCTGTCTGCCAAAGACATTCTTCATGTGGACCTCAGCACCATGGACAGAGACACAGAAAAAGTATTAAAAGCAAAGCAAGCACAGCAGATTTAAAGCACACTTTTCAGAATGAAGTGAAAATACACCACCAACTGCCATTCATTAAGCATTTTTCTTGTGAGCAGTGTTTATTAGTCCTCTGTTGTTCATTTGCCATTAAAACAAATTATGAGGCGGACTGATTAATCAGCTAATAACTCAACTTCACTGTAGCAAAATTCCCTACTTTCACTTATCAGCTCCAGCTGGACCATGCATGACATTTTTTGTCATTGGACAAAATTTATATCAGCATTTAAAGAAAAGCGATTGGGTGGCCTGATCTGATTTTAATGCACAACGTCAATCCAAAAACTTGACACTGATTAACAACACATTTATGCAGTTTATTTGTACTATGAGGTATGGTCATAATGGTAATAATGTTTTAGTCTGTTTGTCAGTCTGTCATTTTGACATTAGAGATGCAAGTCAAGCAGTCTCAGTAGATACATATAAACTACTCTGCAATAAAACACTACACACTTATTTGGATATTAAGTAATTAGTGTCAAACACAGGGAAGGACTATTCCTATACATCATTGCATCGATCATGACATGTTTGCATAATATTTAGACATCATTGCAAAACCAAAGATTGCAAGAATAGTGAAAGAGGATTGCCAGTTGATATGCAACTGCTTGATGTTTGCAGATGCTGAAAGTGGCGCTCGTGACTGATAAATTCACCTGCTTACGTATGATCCTGGCAGAGAACGTGTTTACATGCACGCTACTATTCCCTTAATATTTCAATCTCAAGTATAATATTCATGAGCTGCTGCACGTAAATGTCACATCCCATTTTCAGTAACCGGGATAAGCTATAAATATCCCAACAATGTGAGGCATCTTAAAGGTTGTTTTTGTCACTAACTAATATGGCTGAATCTTAACTACTGCACATGTTGTGTGCTTTTTTTTTCTCTAAAATATATATCGTTTGAGATTGCTTCTGATGATGTTTGTCCCTTGGAGGAGGTGGACGGAAACTTGAAAAAAGTGGTGTGACTTCCACAGTCTAGCAGTCACCCTCTTCAGTTCCTGTTCCAGCCACCGCCTGATGAGTCACCTTGGCAAATATTGTGTTTGTTGCTGTTAACTGCCACGCTGCAATTTTTAAAATGACTTTAAAGGGGACTCATCTGTATCTGTGAATTGTGTATGCATGCCCATCTGTGTCTGCACTGGTATTTTGATTTGAATTCTTCAAGTGCCGACTACAATGGCTAAGTTTAACAGAAGACTATTTAAATATGGATAATCAGATCATAACTGAAAGCTGTTGTTCACTGCTTTGTGATCTTTTTTACATGTCGAATGATTTACGAATGTAATGAGAAAGTAAAATATTTAGTATATGAAGGAACGGCCGAAGAGACATTCTTAGTAAACTGATCCGTGTACATTGAAGTGTTGTGTACAGTATGTGTCTACTTACTCAAATACTACTTCCTCAGGCATTATTCTCTAGTCAGGGTTCTTGCTCCAAATTGGCCACAAACAGCCTATAAACATCATATTTCAAATAAAACCTTCACTGGGCTATAAGTCAATATCCACAATACTGTGTGCAGGTAAACAGACTCACTATTTCCTCAGAGTCTCACAATGGTGCTACCTGAAACACTTCAGTGAAGCTGGTGTAATCAGTGGCGGAGATGGGGTTGTTGAATGATCACCCAAGACTTGGGACTGTGGATAAATTGATCACTTAGAATAGCTTGTGGAAACTGTAGATAATATTTTCCTATACAATCGAACAGGTGACGAGAAAGGTAGTGGCCCACTGTCCTTTGATTTCAGTTTGCCTGCAGATATCGAACTGGACTGACTGGTAAAAGTTTTATAAAGTCCAAAATCCCACAGCTAAACTATCTGTAGCTGGAGTTTGTTTAAGTGAAAACCTTTAAAAACTCCAACTGTGACTCTTATTGATTTTCTTAAACAGGGTGCATAGCAATGGGTAAAACAGCAAAAGATGACATATTATATACATAATATATATAATAAATATTAACATAATAGTGTTCCTGGTGCTCTGTTTGTCCTTTTCCTCCCCTGTCCTCTCTGTATCTCCGCCCAGGTGCTTCCTGATCAGGCCACATGAAGTGCTCCTGGCCTGGGAATGAAGTGCCTAAAAGCTCTGGTGCCAGTATCAGAAGGGAGAGGCTTCTGGCGTGGGGACTGCCGGTCTTACTGTCTCTCAGCCCGTTTTTTTTTTCCCGTTTTTTTTTTTTTTCTTGTGGCTGTTGTGTTCTAATTTTGTGTCATTCACAGACGTGCTTTAAAGTCCTGGTTGTTTTGTATATTTCTGTCAATAAACTCTACGGACTTGGTTGTTGTTGTTGTTTTCTGTGCTTGGAGGGTGTGGAATAACGATAGATAGCGGCAAGGTCTCACTGATCAATGTCGTTCAGGTCATTGATGAGTACCCACAGAGAAAAGAATACAAGAAAAAATTCAAGTCATTGAATATGAGTTATGGAACGAAGGCCATCAAAAAGAAATGGACATAATACAGTTGCAAGTGTAAATGTGCCTGAAGCAGACAGGGCTCCATGGCTGAGAGGAGACGCTCTGTGTACGCAAATGTTGGCTGTCAGAGGAAACTCACATGACATCTGGGCTTGTTTTTGCCAGATGGCAGTGGGAGGTTCTAAGGTCTGATGAGCCACAAGTTGTGCTTATGACCATCTATCTATCTATCTATCTATCTATCTATCTATCTATCTATCTATCTATCTATCCATCCATGCATCTATCCATCTATCTATCGTATAATATAAAAAGAATCTGAAATATTCAACAGACCGATGCAATAGGATCTTTTGAGTACAAAAGAGCAAGGACGGTTTTTGAATGTGTTGTCTATGTATTCCCCTGATATTTCCACATGCAGTCAGAGAAGAACAGCAGAGTGAATATGAAATAGTGTTTATAGACTTTCTTCCAAGATACAGCCTCATCCTTCCCATGGAAAGGTCCTGCTACCAGACATCAAAACATAGAGGAGTGCACAGTGTGCTGCAATGGAGGCATGTAAAAAATAAAAAAGAGAAAATTAAATGTCTTTTAGTCTTCAAAAAAGAGTGGGATGATTGTAATGTGTATCCTTTTTTGAAAATGGAGTTTTATTTGAAAATGATACACCTATCGCTGTATACTTTAATATTATAAAACATTAATTTGTTGCTTATTTATTCTGCTATCTCAGATGAAATAGCTGAGTTTGGCATTTTCAGTGTGTGCTTTGTATGCCCTTGACATCTGCTTAAAGATTTTTTATGGAACTAAAAGCAAGTGCAGTTGAAAAATCAAACAAGTGAAAAAAAAAAAAAAAAGGCTGCAGATCCATTTAAATCCAACCCTGTATACCTCTGTGTGCATAGAGAGGGCATTTCTGCATCAGTCAAAGCTATTTTGAAATAGGCTGAGAAACTCATATGTGAATATTGATTTCATTTTCTTTTCTTTTTTTATCCCCTTCCCCTGCTGCCAATTACACAGCGCCAGATAATTGCCTGTCGGTTGAAAGGCAGAAGATGGAGATGGAGATACTTTAATATTGTTTGAGGAAAAAAGAGAGTCCGGGGTACTACTGAACTCACTCTCTACCTATCCCTCCCTGTGAGTGCTCCTTTGGAAAATGTCACAGTGAGGAGTTGGTACCTCCAGACGGAGAGTGACAAACAAGCTGGCAGAGTCAGATACAACTGCTGTTGGACAGTTTTTCCTCCCTAAAATTGTTTCAGTCCTGTGAATAATGTATTTAGTGAGTAATAAACAGGAGGAACAGACACACAGGATGCAGCACATTCAGTGTTTTAGATGACTGGCTTGCTCTTCACTGCCAATCAGAGCACTGCATCTCCGGGTACCTCTCAATCCTGAATAGACCAGACACTCTCCCACTTCAATGACAGTGTGTTCAGGAGCTGAAAACTAGCACCTCAGCAGTACATACCAGATTTCTTCTTCAAAAGCTACACAAAATCAGAGGTAAACGTGTTGCACTACATAAAAATAAATATGCAGTGCTGTCAGAAAGTATTAGGACAGTGATATGTTATTCATTGTTCTGGCTCTCTACTCCAGCACACTGGTGAAAAGGAAAAAAACAGGATGTGAAAGGAAACAACGACTGTGAGGTTAAAGTGTGACTTTCAGCTCTAAAGGTGTTTGAGAGTTTTCAGGTTCAGAAGCGGCGTCGTCCTTTTTATACTTTATCAGTTGTAGCTGCAAAATAACACTAAACCATGCGGAGACAGAAAGATTTTCTTGACTGGCCAAATCTGCAGATGCTTATGCTTAGACACTTGAAGTGTCATACATTCTGTGAGCATAGGTTCGGTGGTAAACATACACAGTCTTGTTATTGTGCCCATCTAACTAGTATGTCTGTATGAAAAAATGAAATAAAATCCCAATGTTCTGTGCTTTGTCCCTTGTGTATATATATATTTATATATATATATATATATATATATACACACATACATGAGTGTTTGTGTGTGTGTGTGTGTGTGTGTGTGTGTGTGTGTGTGCGTGTGTGTGTGTACCTCTTTGTTCCAGACCCTGCTTGCTGAGTCTGAGTGGCACTAAGGCCTGCCTCCACTCCAGTCAGTTGTGCCTCATGAGGAGAGCAGTTCAGTGCCTTTTGTCTGTGGCCAGTTCAGCTGGTTCTGCCTGCCCATTCTGGCAGTATCTTCTAGGTTCTTTGTTGGCTTCAGCAAAGACAATAAATACTGAGTTTTAAGATCAGAAATCATGAGTGATGTGTTCAGTGTACATGCGTTAATTAAAATGAGTCAGTTTTCCAACACAGAGAAAAACTTTGAAGGTTTAACATTTCTGACTATTATTCTATTGTCGTCCGGAGTAAACCCAACTCATCTGTTACTAAAACAAATCAGGGATTATTTGCAGATTTGATTTACCTCTTCTGTCTAAATCCTAATACGCTTATTCATATCCAAACCTGTGCCTGTGCGGTTTTGACTGCTTTCATAAAAGTGCCATTCATCAAGCCTCAATGGCATCAGTGCTAGCTGCAGATGACAACTGCTGTCAAGATCTGACACTGCCATCACAGCCAGTGGGCCAAGAGGGAGCGGCTTGAGATAACATAAAGCAAGATTGTTTGACGCGAGGAGAGCGACCGGTACTTAGACACTCAATCAGGAGGGGACAGAAGAGCTTGCCAATCTCTAGGGGTCACAAAGCAGCCTCCATCTGTCACCCTGAAGCCCCCAGCCCTCCAATACTCCTCCACGTGCAGACAGAGAGACACTGGAAACCACTAAAGGCAGAGGTACCCTGCAGAGCCAACATAGCAGGAGGAGAGCAACTGCTAATGAGGAGAGTTAAGGCTAGTCAGTCAATCATGGACCTTAAAAGATAGTCAAGGAGCCAAAAGGGGACGAGAAAAGCCAACATTATTAGTTTGACATCAAGCCAAAGAGGAAAAAGGCTTCTTCCACCAGCTCAGTATCGTGCTAATCAAAACCAGAAACACTTTGCAAAGGGAGCTGCACTGGTGAATAGAGAATATGAGCAATTAAAGATAATGGACTGCATTTATACAGTGCTTTTATATATATACTGATATACATACTAAAGATAACAAGACCCCATGCAGAATATATCCATAGATTTACACTTTCAAATATTATTTTAGTGAACTCAGGTGGCTAAATTGAGCCTTCTTTCATGCTTAGGGCTCTTCGCAGGTTTGACACATTTCACAGCATATGGTATAATGTAGTATAATGTAGAGGGAATGGCCTTTCTTCCACAAGAAAGCAAAGTGTACATAATTTACTATGCTCAACTCAGCAAACTTATGAAATAATGATGTGGCGTCTGTTTACGCGAAGGGTCGATTTTATTATTCTGGCACAAATAAGAGAGAAGAAAGCAATCGGCTTGTGTAAGTGGTACATTTAAACAATTTTGTTTGCTTGTCTGCTGTCACTCAAATGGGGGCTATTTAAGATAAAGGGGCTTTCAGAGAATTCCCTTGAGCTGAAGCTGCTGAACATAAGGACTTGGAGTGGAAACCTCAGACTGCACTGTTTACATAGAACACACAGCACATCAAATTAGGATCTGTTTAAAAGTTGTTTAATGTGCATATTCACTCTCTGATATTTGCTCACAACAATATTTTCTATCTATTCAAACACATCAGCAATTTGTAATGCTAATCTTGAATTGAATTGTCTCTGTACACACACCATTCTTTCTCTTGTTTTTTTTTTTTTTAGTTTCTTTCCTTGTTGGATAAGCTCAGCCTTTAAACCCAAACCACTGGAGTGTCACTTGTATAACTATATCTGTTGCCACAGTTTTAATTATGGATATCTCAATGTAGCATATCCCAGACGTGCTCGCGACAAAATACAACAGACAACACACAGGGCCAAAGAATGACAGGCAGCACGGCTGCCAGTGCCGCCACAATGGCACGAGGGCCGTAATCTTGTTGTGGAAACGCTGATATGCCTTGAGACACCACATTAGGAGGCCATCCTCGCTTGTCATCAGAGCTTTAATTGCCACGGCCAGGTGCAAACAGTATGTAATCTTGTTTGTCAGCCGCAGAGTTTTATTTTCCAATTTCGTCCTTTTGACAAGCAATTTGGGAATAGAGAGGGATTTGGGAGAGCAGGCGGCCGTGAGCTGGTGGGGTGGAGTCGGATTTGGCGAAGTTGTGAGAGGAGAAAATAGGGGTGTCGAATGTGTGCATGCGTCTGTGTATGTGTGTGTGTGTGTGTGTTGCATGGTGAACAGGGGGTTGGTGGTAGGTGTGTGTGCGCAGTTCCCTCATTACTCCTGTTCAACCTTGTCCCCAGTCCCTTTGTCCTGAGGAATGCCTGGCTCAGTGAGTGCAGAAAATTACCCTCCTGCTCTGTTCCTCAGCCTCATGAATATCACACACACCACACGCGCGTGCGCACACACACACACACACACACACACACACACACACACACACACACACACACACACACACACACACAATACCCTAAGCTCATCGTTAAAATTCTAAGGGATGTGAAATGGGATCATCCGTTTCCAGTTTTTTCATGGCCACCCGCTCTATGCTTTGTCCCTAAACACACCGATAACAATACACAAGCAGTTAAAACAAAAACTATCCGACTGCATCGGGAGCACTGGCAAAATACTCTCCTTTTCATTACCAGCTGAACATATTGAATGTCTTGCACTGCTGTCTCAAGTACTGGAGTTGAACTCTGTCACTGAAGTGTGCAAGCATGCTGTCAGTGAGTGCTGTAGGAAAACTCAAATTCATTGTTAGCTCGTGAACTTAACCTGAGTCTTTGATTGTACATCTGTGCCTGTATTTATGCTGACGTGGCTGTGACTAACAAAGCCAAGTGTGTGCGTGAGTCAGCATGTGTGCGTTTGTGTGTGAGTACAGGTTGACCTCCATCTGACCTCCCTATTACATTTTTGTTACAGGGAGAAGAGCTTGTTTGCCCAGGCTTTTAGTTACATGTCCCTCCAGTGCTGCTTCATACCATCTCCTCAGGGAGCTCTCTGACCCACCAGCAATCTCTATTCATGTATTTGTCAAATAGTTTAGCATAGGCAAAAGCCCTTTTGTGTGGTTAAGGACCTTGGGATGAGGTTTGTTATGACAGGATTTACTGAGTGAGAAAGGAGCTTTTGTGCATGAAGTACTTAGACCACTGCGCTACCTCCGTCTTGATATTTAAATGTGGGTCGCAGCCTTAGGCCAAGCGTGTCAAGTAGGCAGAGGTCAGGTGCAATAAGAAGCTTCTTTCAGAGACCATGCTGATGCAGTTTTACTCCATAAAAGATGAGGAGCAGGTCTACGCCAATGTGAGTGAGGTCATGTGACACTCGGTATAGGGAAGAAAAGAGCAGCGCATCACCTGCCACCGATGTGTTTGTCTCCTGCATGTCCTCACTGACAAGACTCAGCAGCTTTCTCATGTGGATCCCCGTCTGCAACCGAGGGGAACGGAAATTAGTTTCTCAATTTCCCTGTTTGAAAAAAAAAAGAAAAGAAAGTGAATAGGACTAGAAAAAAAATTAGATGGGATTTAAATATATAATTGTGAGAAAGAATGCAAAAGTTCACACACTCCCACTCTGGATCCACAGAGGTGGCACATTAATGCCTGCTAAAGAAAAATGTGTGTGTGTGTGTGTGTGTGTGTGTTTGTGAGAGTGTGTCTGTGAGTCATCTTGTGTATAAGAATGAGAGGAAGAAAGAATAGAAGAGAGAGAGAAAGAGAGAGAAGAGGAAATGGTGCCATATTCATTTGAAAACTCTGAAATTCTGAAAACAGAATGAGTATAATGAGTTTTTTAATTAAGTCCCCACTTTATCGTGTTTTACATAGCACAAGCCACCATTAATACCCTCGTAATTAATTGTTTTGGAAACTTTTCACAGTGTCTGGTGATAAAGTTTTAATCAAGCAATGTGGTGTTCTTGCCAAGCCATGTCACCCAGATATTTAATTATTTATAGTTTGGTGATGTTTAATGCATTTTGGCAGTCAAGTAGCTGTGAGAGTACAGACCGACGCCTGTCGTACTTGTAGCAGCCAGGACAGACATCATGCTATATTCCTGATGCATGGGAAGCAAGAGAATGCAGGGATGTCTCACCTGAGGGTAACACGCTACTTTCGCCTGACTGAGTACCTGCTGAGACCCGCAATGAAGAGGGCGAGTGGAAGAGACTGATCAGGCAGCTGTAGACGATGAGAAAAGAAGGCCGTGATGCTTAGGATAAAATACGGTATATTTTCCATGTCAGAACAAACAAGAAAATGCATTTCTCATTCCTGGCATACCTAAGGTGCCTTTCACAGTGAAACGCTAAATCCAAAGTCAGTTTATATTAAAGGTACAGTTCAACATTCAGACCTGTCACTCTGTCTTTGCCTAAGGTTTGGGTTACATCACCGTGTATCCTGAATGAAAAAGGTCTGGATTTTTTTTTTCCCACAGCAACAGAAAGCAAATGATTGAAGTTTAGGATAATTGTGCTTTGAGGGACAGGATTGATTTTTTCCCACCCCTAAACTTATGCTCTTACAATTACACAGCTGGCACTTCACCAGTCCACCTACAGCACCATGTTGGTGCCTCCAACAAATTGCGATGATTATGCTGCTGCCAATTTCACCGCTCCTTTCCTGCTGGTCCTTTGGCTCGCTGCAGGTTTGAGGTGACAGTTCTGTTTTTTCCTACTTACTCAGTGAGGAAGGTGATGGATTTCCTTTCATGTCTTTGCATGCATTTTGATGGTATATGAGAGGCGAGATTACTCAGCTCACTTGTTGGATGCACATATATATATATATATATATATATATATATATATATATATATATATATTTAAATAAAACTATGCAGTATCAGATCAAAGACTAAAACTTATCATGTGTTATAATAACTGTTATAGTAACTGTGTTATAATAACTTAATGGTGACATTTTCATGGGATTTCTCAACAGAAAACTAAAACTTAAGTCATAAAATCTAATAATACATAAGCACATAATGTATTTAATCTTAACTGTAACTTAACTTTAGAACTGATAACTACTACTACATAAGGACTCTCACCATGGCCTTAAGGTCTTTCTATTATTTTGTCCACCCCATTTATATCAGTGAAAGTAGGCTAGATAACAGACACACCTCTGTATAATGCAATACAACTACACACACTACATCTTCAAAAACTATCATACAGTTGAATCAACAACAGTCTAAAACAATTTTAATAAAAACTGAACATTATAATCTTTATGAAGGAGGATTTACTGCAGGGCTGTTGTATTAGACTACATCAGTTTTATCTAGATGTTCCTAATAAACTGACAACTGAGTGTATATTAGTAATTATCAGTTGTATGTACAGACTGCAAAGCGCCTGACTGGAATTAATTGGTGGATTTCGGTGCTGTTCTCACCTGTGATGTGATTCACCTGGCAGCCTAAAGATGCCCTTTAGTGTTTATTGCTGCTCTGTCTGAACACAGTTAATGTTGCTGTTTCCTTCATCATAGTGACTTACTACCCTCTGTACATTTAAACTTACACTACTTCTGCTCCAGCACCCAGAGCTGTCTGCTCCTTTTAGGGACTTTCCCTAATTCAACAATTGTTTACATGCTATTCAGGTGTGCTGGTTACTTTAGCTTAGCAGTTAGCGATAGCCTCCCTCCCTCTCTCTCTCGCTCACTCGCTCGCTCGGTGTGTCTTGAACCAACAGGTGAACTTGTGTGTGTTGTTGCTGTAACTTCACTGTAGAGGATTGTGATGTTTTTACAACTTCAGTGTTGTTTGCTGTCTTACCTTCGACACACGTTCCGCTCGTTCACTGCAGCTTCTCTGTATGTGCTTCTGTGTACACTAATAGGCTTCAGTGTGATAGGCTATTACTCCTGACGAGTAACCAATCAAATCGTGCTGTGGGCGGGACGTTGCTCCAGACTACAGAGTGGTGACTACAGACCAAAGCCAAAGAAACCATTTTTAAATCAATTTATTTTATCAGTTATGGTTAAAGAAATAATGATAGCGATAATCGGAAAATGCTAAATATCCCTACTTTATAGTTAATTTTTTTAATTTTGGGATGAAGCAGGACGATTTGGTGGGGCATTGCCCCCCCCCAGTGCCCACGCCTGGAGCTGGGACCGCATTGAAATGATCTAATATGACTTCACTCCTAACATAGTGCGAACGAGTTCACTCAAATATTGATAGGGACTATTCTGTCCTCTCAAAATATCCATATGCAAACCTACGCCCTTGGCTGGATCAGCATAATAAAACAGAATTTATATTGAATGTATCTGCAAATATATTTATGTTAAAGGGACAATGACCCAAACCAGGATGTCGCAGATTAGGTGTATGTCAATATAATTTGTAGGAGACTAGAATAATAGAAATATGACGGCATTTCATCCAAACTTCCGTTACATCTACCCTCAGTTAAATTCAACAAAAAACAAACCACTTTCTCTGTAATATTCAGCCAATATCTCCCTTCAGGGGTATTCTGTGTATTTAAAAAAAAAAATATGAATGTACTTCACTGAAGTTCACTTTACCCAACTCAGGCCTTGGAGACAAGATATTGATCAATTTCTATTGATGTTTATTGCTACTGGCAAGATTCATGTGCATATGCAATGTTGCTTTGATTATTGTCTTTCCCAAAGTTTGCCTCAATTCGATTCAGACTCAAGTTTCAAGGAAGGTCGACAGGTGATTTGGATTGCAGTCTCTTTACTGTTGCAATGACGCTCAAAAAAATGGATCTCAGTTCTACTTCTAAAACTATTGGACAATGTTAAATGATGTTAAAGTGAATGGGGTCCCCAGAAAACATGTTGTGCACACATGCTGTATCACAAAACGAACACTCAGTTGTTAATATCAATCACAACTTTGTCTTTCATCTCAGAAGCAGCAACACCATTATACTTTATTCCTTTTGGTTAAAACTTTTCCTGAACTCTGCAGATTTGACCAAATGGCAGACTGCATCCTCTTGAAAAGTTTTCTTTTTTTTTCTTTTTTTTTTTTTCCGAGAAAACAGCTAAATCTTAGGACTCCTATGCCAAGACGTACACATTTTGTCATATGCACGCACACACACACACACAAACACACACACACACACACACACACACACACACACACACACACACACACGTACGCACACACACAAACAGACACACACACATAACAAACACAGGCACAAATCCCTCTGGCCTCCCAGCCTGCCTTCTTCCCCTGCTGCGCTTGATCAGGCGTCCTTTCTTCATCTGCAGAACACAGAGAAATGGCAGTAGTCCCATGTAGCCTTGTTTTCATCCTGCCTTTTCCATTTTAAGCCCCAGAACACCAGTGAAAAAGCAGCTTCATTTTGACAAACTCTTTTAGGTGTCCATCTACTTTACTTGTTAGCCTGCCTGGCCAGCCGCCTGCGGGCCTAGCAGCAATCCCATCAGCAACTTCTGTCTCTTGTCGGATTCAAGGTTTCACCCTGGGAAGTCGTATTGATGGGGGAACAACTGGCCTTTTGGTTTTGATGGTGGAAAGAGAAGCTGTTGGAAGTTTTCTAATAAGAGGACAAGGGACTGAAACTGGTGTTTTCATGGGTTGCTGGAGTAAGATGAGATGTGAATGGGATGAAATGTGAGAGAGGTACCTGTAAAGGCAGAGGTAGAAGGATTGATGGAGGAACTGTGGATGTAAAACCTGCTTAGTCTTTGTAGTTGGACAGCTTTTTAAACCCAGCTCAAGCCCAATGAATCAGGCACTTTTATTTTCATTTGTGACTTCATGTAACTGAAAGACCGTGAATTCAACCAATTATTGGACTTGGAGTTTTTTTCCTCTATAGAACCTCTTTGTGTGCACAATCAGTGAGCACTGATTGGATGAGACCAGTGTGTGTGTGTATGTGTGTGTGTGTGTGTGTGTGTGTGTGTGTGTGTGTTCTGTTTTTTAAATGGATTGGTTAGGTAAAATCTAAACTGATGACAAAACAAAAGCCACTTTAAAATATGCCCCCCTAAAATAAGTTTTTGTGAACCGTTGAACTACCGTATTATATATCGTGCAGGAATACGGTAGTTCAACGGTTGAAAAAATGCAGTTCCACAGGAAAATGCAGTTCGGAAACGTAAATCAACTGAGTGGAAAGCTGAACTTTCCACTCAGCTGATTTATACTTCCCATGTCCTTCCCAGCTGTCTGTTTCCTACCTGCACGGTCCACTGTAGTCTCAGGGCTAAGAGATTATCGTGTTGATCTCAAAGTGTGAATCAATTAAGCTCTCACTACATTTGCAATCAATAAACAGCAAAGCCACTGACAGGCTTTTGCCTCAATCCTTCTCCCATTGTCAAAATGTCCTCTAAAGCACCTAAGCCCAAACTCCTGTAGAGACAGCCAAATAAAATGACTATTCCAAGCATGTTTATATCGACGGATACTAAGCAAGGGGACTTGGGGGGACCATGGGTAACAATGGAAAAGGGGTTTTCAAGAATAAGAGATGGATTTGTGTCATGATTGTCAATGATCTATTCTCTTGCCCTCTTAGTCAGACAGTGAAGCCCGCTTTGTATTCCTGTTTCTTTTTTGTAACTGTCAGGGAGACAGACGTGTGTCCATGTCTGCTGTTGGGGCAGTCAATGAGCCATTGATTTGGAGAACGTGCTGATGTCTCAGATGCATATGTGATGGATGGGCCCCATCTTAAACAAAGGGTAAAGAAGGAAAACAGTAATAACAAAGCAAGTAAAAGTATGAGACATATTACTTTTGAAACTTTATAATTTGTCCATGCAGCCATTTCGTAGTAAATGCTTCCATGGCCATGTTTTCCTTTGATGGTCCTTTGTTTTGTGTTTTGTTTTATCCTTCACTATTTAATACACTGAGATGATTGCAGATTGTTGTCCCTTTTCAAAAGGTCTGTATGCATTTTAGCTGATTTCAAACATATGTCACATCAAAGATGGCTATTTGAGCACAGAACACATAGAAAGTGACAGAATGTTTGTTTGTGGGTGTGCTGCACAAACGCCACCTATTCCATCCATTGTTATGTCCCTTTCATTATTGTCTGGTGTTGGAAAGCTGTCACTTGACAAGCCTTCTCCAAATTGACTTTTTTAACTACTTTATGATCGTCCTACACCGACGTGTGAACAACTAAAATGAATAAATATATTCCCAATAAGACTATGGTATCATCAAAGACAGGATACCAATTATATGCACAGTATCTATTGTTCTGTGCACGTCCGCTCATATCAAACACAAACTACACACATGTGCGGGCAGCTGTGTGTGCTGATCTTCTCAGTTTGTGTTTGCTCAAGGGTGTATTTTGGTCAGTGTTGCAGAAAACGTCGACAGTAGAGAAAAGGCGGAACACAAGGCAAAATTAAGCCCGCCGATGCACACCCAGCACAAAAACACGACTCGTTAGTTGAATATAGGGTGCGAGCGAGCCCTCATTATTCCATTCTACCACTGTGTATTCTGTCAGAAAAATTTAAATCCGGCAGTGTTAGTTGAAAAATGAACAAATTATCTGCTTTGTGAGGACGGGCTAACTGTATCAATTGTGTTTGTGTGCTGGGCCCGTCTCGTGGAATTTAGCTGATAGGCTGATGAAGCACTAATACAGATGTATGTAAATACTCAAATACACATACGACACACTCAGAAAATGGACTGGCAATGCATACAAACAGCGCATAACAGTGAGTCTGAGTAGCGAGACAAAGCGGAATAGTTCCTCATTCACTGCATCTTTCTATGAACGCAACTGTTGCTGGGATTGCAGAGGTTATAGGCTTTGCTAGATTAGAACATACTGCCACATTAGCAAAGGTATCATTACACCACATCATGGCCTCATATAGCCTGTAGTGATGTTTATTGTCTGGTATTGTTTTGCTATTATCATAACTCAGTATTGGTACCATTAGCTTCTATCTATGAGTAAGAGACAGTAATCTGTAACCACTTCATTTGTTGATTTATTTCTGAAGGAGATGCAGCTCTTATCATTCAAGTCATTTAAGACCCACAAGGAAAAGCAATTACACTCTCAACCATTCATCTTTGGTCCCCCCCCCCCCAATGGAATCAACATAGTCAGCAATCCAAACATACTACTGACCTGACTGTGTGTCCTCCTGTGTTAAGAGCATTGCAATCAAGGGCAGAGCTATTTGAGCCCCAGCTGAATATAGGTTAAGTAGGTGAATACAGGCTGGAGCTGGTTGTGAAAGCTGCCATTTGATAGAATGATCCCTAAATGTGCTGTAATGATGTAAAATGGTGGGTTAACACTCCCAATCCCTCCTCATCACCCTGCACCATCCACATTAGTCTAAGTGCCTTGATCATCCATGTGCAAACCCGCTGGGGAAAAAAAGGGTAGGAGGTGTTGGTGGTGAAGGTGTGGTGGCACATTCCTCCTTGCATCATATGAAACCCCCATTTCACGGCTGACTAACCTGATGGAAAGTAATAGGGGGGCCGGGGAAATGATGAAGTGACATGGCCAATAACTTTCATTATGTGTCTGTAACCTTGTCCCTTTCACTAATTAATTTTCCACTGGCAGTCATATGCCACTATGTGCTGGACCATGAAGAAGCATCCCAGATAATCCCTCCTCACCAGCTCTGGCATGGCATGGGTGGTACTGACAGGATGGAGCAGACAATCAAATATTGCTGATACTCCAGCCATAGGTGAGGTTTAGTAGTGCAGACCAATATATCTGTTTGCTTTTGCAGAGTCAGATTTGTCTATGCCTTCCTCAGCTCCTTTTTTATAGATCATAGGCTCTTGCCAGATGCAAACCGTCTTTCTTCCTCTCTCCCACATAGCGGTGAGAGGTGTTTTAGTTCTGCATTTTCTAGTTTTATCATGTTGTGTAGGATCAGTGTATAAAATAACAGGTACGCCCTCCAAATATTGATCTGAATCTGTTTTTGCTAGGTCAATATCTCAATACTCTTAAGGTTTAAAATGCTTATTATTATTATTTTTCCTCTTGTTCCAGCCCTGAAACTGTTTTAATGGGGTGGGGGTAACAACTAGGGGTCAGGGAAAAAGCTGAAGTACGTAATATTTTGCGCACACACTAAACAGCAAATCGTGCTACAGTAGTGCTAATCAATTAGCTTATTTTATTTAATGATGCTGTGGGTTTATGCAAACCAGTTGCAACAAGAAGAATCAGCAGAATGAATAATAGATCACAGGACTGAAGTCTGAACATGGGCGAACAGAAGAGAAAGCTCCCCATCAGTTCTTATCTTCATATTACCGCTGGAAACAGTGGGCTGCTAAGTGCTCTGCTGTTCAGTGTTTAAGCTGGGATTTCTGGAGCCCATTATAGCTTTATTGTATTTCCTATGTCATTATAGCTGTTTTTTCCCCTCCAAAACACAATTAAACCTGGGACTGTAACTCTTGCCTTCTGCCTGCCAAACTCCTTCAACAACAACACAGTCAGCTCCACTTAAGGAAGCCCATGGGGGTCCATAGAGCAGGCAGCAGCACAGGATTTCAGCACCATCTAGTGGCAGCCTCTGAAACAAAGGCATTGTATATGGAATAGGTTCAAACTGCATCCCATAAAGATTTTTTACACATATTAATGCAATATAAGGGAGCCAGTTCCAAGCATTTATTTAGAGTACACACATGGAGATAATACCGGATTTACTGTAAAGATCACCGTCAGAATCATTAGTGGGAATCCGACAGTGTTGAAGAGAGAAGAACATCTACTTTGCCATTACCGTTTGTATCTTTCAGAGGCATTAAGGAAACAGCACAATGGCTCATAAGCCAAATGGTGTGGTATGAAGTCGTCATTATAGAAATGATAGCAAGAAAAGCCAATGGGCAATGGAAATGATAACAATATCATATCATAGCTGCTTGATGTGTATTGCATTTCCCCAGGGTATATCATCAAACCAGAAATACTGAACCGCAATGACGTCTTATTTTTCTTTCAATTATATTTTATACATTCTTAATGGTGATTTTCTCTTCGATAGCAAACAAAAACTTATCTAGCGCCATTACTAACGGTTCAGACTTTCAGCAGTTCAAGTCCATCTTAATCAGATCGGCTCTAATGAAGTGTCATTTCTCATATAGGCTTTGCAAACACAGACAGCTCTTTCTCTCTTTGCTTTTATGTTTTCTTGTACATGTGTTGTGGTTTCCTTTGCTGGAATTGTAATGACAACGATGCCACTGTAGGAAGCAGCTTCTAATCTATTTCATTTTTCTCACATATTTAAATGTTCTTTTGTGCGAATATGCAAATGGCAAAAGGAAGCAAACCACCACCACCACCACCACCCTGCCTATCTCTGGACAGTGCCTGTGACCAAAGATACTGGCGAAAAGAAACAGACTCCTTAACTATGGAGTCTCATTTTGGCATTGGGGCTCAGCATACCACAGAGACCAGGGAACACACTGATGATGAAAAAGAATGTCCTAGATTTTCAGAGAAAGAACGGGGCTGGGCAGGGGGGAAAGAGATTAAAGGATATGTTTTGACAGTGGTGGTAGCCTGTTTCAGACAAACTCTTTCTTCCTTTTGCCAGTTCAGATTCATACTTGATATGGATCAGGGTCACGGGTCATAGTATTTAAAATTTCAAACGTAGCCATTTCCCCATTTGTTAAACAAATGCACCTGATATAGTGAAAGTTGGCCAGGGACCACAAGATGAGATATTGCTCTTTATATTTATGAGCTATTTTGAATTATCCAACAAACACACCCATCATCTTCCCTCTTTTCTTCACCTCCTCCCTCATTCCCTCCTTCTGTCCATCCAACCTCATTCTTAACTAACGGAATCTGCTCAGTCTCTCAGGAGTGGCTGCCAGGATCTCTCTCTCTCTCTCTCTCTCTCTCTCTCTCTCTCTCTCTCACACACACACACACACACACACACACACACACACACACGAAGGCAAGCACATATGCTGTCCCTCATAAATCCTGTATATCAACCTCCCCTCTACCCTCTGTCTCTATATCCTCCCATGCCTATCTTCAACTAACTGCCTCCCCTCCTTCCCCCTGCCTCATCCAAGGGTAGTCTCTCTTTTGTCTCTCTCGTCCCTCTGTCAGTGAGGTATGCTTCTCGCTCTCTGTAATAATAAGGCTTTCAAAAGCTTGTGGCACCACTCTGGCTATTCATTTCGGACTGCCCATGGTTCCAGAAAGATCACTTGTTGATGCTCATGATGAGGTGAGCCAGAGAGAGGGAGGGAGATAGATAGCAGTGGGTGGGTCTCTAGTAGGCAAACACAGCCTTGGCTATTTCAAGGCTGTCATGTGTCATGCTGCCCATGGGCCTGTCCGCACACGGCTGTCTTTGCACAAGCCTGTCCACATTATGAATGGTTATCATGGACCCCAACTGTCAATCAAAGCAGTATGCAGAGACAAGGACTCAAGGCTGGGGTTAATATAACTGCTGACAGAGGATGCTGTATTTCATTTTTGGAACAATCTCATCATTAGCAATCTATAATGATTGTCTCATTTGTATTATAGCGTTCCCTCCTCCTTTTACTGTTTTTTTGATTTTCTTTCTCCCTCTGATTCTTCCTCATTTGAGCTCTTCTTCAGTCTCTTTTGTGTTTATTTGTCCCTGAGTAGGTGGTGGAAATGTGAGCACGCCTCAGGCCGGGAAGAAGGTCAGAGACAACAGCAGCAAGGATCCTGTATAATTGTGCATCTGATGTGTTCACATTTTCCATTCAGGTGTTAGAAATGGACGATTTTTACCATCTCCTATCAAAGCCCAAATCCTTCTCAGGAGATGAGCTGCATCATAATGCCTGTATTTTTGTCTCCCTCATTTTTTTTAAAGTAGTTAAATACTATTATTCATGAAAAGTGCATCATAGTTACATTACGGTGCTTTTACATATGTGCCGAGAAGCAAATGAATGCATGTCATCCACATCAACGTCACTTTTTTATTCGTTTATTTTTCTTTGCAATTGATGCTCATGTTTCATTATTGGTTCAACTGAGGAAAAATCTCTCAGCAGGCATACAGATGGAGATGTTTGTCCACAATGTTTAAATAGGCTGGCGGAGTTAAGTGGCATGCAAGTAGTCATTTGCAGTGTGCAGTGTGAGCAAGTGTCATTGTCTAGGAATCCCATTTTTTGTAGTCTGTTTTGAGTGGCTTGTACTCTGTGGATTTTTATATATATTTTTAGAATGGATGAATTGTACTCTGGTGTTATGAAACCTAGAGAAAGTGTTTTTGAAAATTTCCTTTCACAACTCATGGTAACAACATGGTCTTATTTTCTCTTCCAATGAGAGACAGAGATTGATGCCGCCCTTAATAAGAGGCTGTAGATTTTTTTTTGATAAGGCTTTTTTGTTCCCTTTTTGGCTATAAATTTGCGGTAATTGATCATCAGTCGTAGTTGTCGGGTTTGTGTTGGTTGAAATCTTATTTTTGAGATTTTATTATTATTTTTAGAAATGCTGTGTTCTATCCTTTCAGTGCTCTGTTTTTTTGCAATTGGCGGTGCCAAGACACACCACCATTTCTCCTTGTGACATACAAAAGGAAGGAAGTAGTTCCATGCTGGCATGCCTAAAAGTCATTTGCTGTGTCTCAATTTGCAATACTCACATACTAACTTTGAAAGCTTATATGTGTGTTTACAGTATGGCAACATGCAGTGCAAGTACCCAGATGTTGCACGCAAAAAGGTCAAAAATTAAGTGTAAACTTATGGACGCCGTCAACAGATGCCATCTTGGCTATGTAGTGGAAGGGGAGGGTCCACCAACTTATTTTCTAAGAAATGCACACCTGTTGAAGTTCACACACAGCGCCAGTATCTGTGCACACAGTGTACTACATGTGAGTGTATTGACTGAAGTATCTGGTTTGACATACAGCAATAGTGCGTAGAGTCCATACTACCTCCTTTGGCACACTCTCTCAAATCCTTTCCAGAAGGTGAGCTGCATTATGATGCCCGGATTTTTTTTTTCTTTATGTTAGTGCACATTGGGTTTTGATGGGTGCCTTACAATTTCCACTGACGACAATGCTGTCCTTCCACTGTCCACCGTCTCAGCTGCTCCTGTCACGATTAAGGACACTGCACTGCACTGTGTGTGTGCAACTTTATGCATAAAGTGATAACTGAACCTCTTGTCAAACCTGCATATCAAAAACTCGACCATCTGCTTTCCGCTTTTGGGGCTGCTGTCTTGGCTGTACTATACTGTCACTGAGAAGACCGATGCACCTTGCCCATAATGGTCATGGGAAAGAGAAACGGCGCAAAACAGATGTGTACTGATTTCTGTGAACCAAACAAAGACTGTCTCCCATTGCCTCGTGTGGAGATGAATTGCTTGCAAATTGGCAAGGAGCAAAGGTGCTCTCCACAATAGAGCAGATTAATGTGCAGATGCCCCTTCACAATGATAGAAAGCAGAAAGGATGACCCCAATGTGCTTCTGCTGCTTAGCACAACATGAACCTCAACACTGTCCCCCAAAAAAATTTAACCCACCTGGAACAGCGCAAAGTAATGATAGATGTCACTTCACGGAGCCCTCCAAGCTTTCCTGTTCATGCTTCACTGCAGAAGGTATCCATCCTGATCAAGAGCACCTCAATGTTGTCCTGCAAGCCTCTCCTTTGTCAAATGTTGGCTCACATTGTTGGTTGTGGGCCTTAACCATAATTGTGCAGAACCGGAAGCTTTTTGTTTTTGCCGGTTTACACAGAATTTCCCTGCTCTACCAATATGTCCATTTCATTGTCTCTTTTATTTTAAGTTCAGCTTCAGTTTTTCTGTAACTCAGTTTTGTGTTGGCTCTGCGCTGTCCTTTTTTCCAGTATATGTAGTATGAAATGATAACATCCTCTGAGGGCTACCTTTGCTGGTTCCAGTGGCACAGATGGTGATATTTTTGAGGAGTCATCTTATTCAATAAAGTATTTCCTGTCTCTGGGAAAGGAATTATCGGACTCTTTGTGTGCTAAAATTTGGAAGGTGGGATTGTGTCAGTCTCATTTATTGAACCGAAGATTATTGGCCTGTAGTCTGAAATGATAATTGAATAGATTTGGTGTCATGGGTTATTAACTTTGACTCCAACAGAGTTACTGATTAAGAATGAATCAGGTTGGGGAAAGCTTTTACAGACATATAGATAATACCTGTAGTTTCTGTTTTGACAGTGACAATGACAATGATTCTCTTAAAGCTGCATTAGATCTTCCATATTTTGTTTCACCATAGATACTGTGTTTTCCATTTAATGTATTTTAAACGTCAAAACTGGAATTGAGAGCTGTGTTAAAACCTCCTTCCATTTTCTTGTCCCTGCTTGACTTCCATGATGAGAAAATGATGTGGAAAAAAAAAGTGGATTGTCACCATTAAGCTCATAGCTGTTAGCGTCATTAGCGTTTTAATCTTTCAAATGTTTCAGCAGGAATACTCTGTGATTAAGGCATTAACGTGCTCCTGTTTTACATGGCTGAAAATCAACATTTTTATCTGACTGCAGACTCGAGCTGAATGAAAGATTTTGACATCCGGGGTGACTTTTGTTGTGAGCAGGTGTGTGAAGATAATTTGGTCTACATCAGTATGCTGGGTTATGCATGTGTGTTGGTTGTCATGTCAGGAGCTCTGTGTGGTGCAGACCAGCACGTTCACTACAAATACTGCGCTAATTGAATCCACTCAGCGCACTCTTGGGGTCTGATGAGCAAGAACAGGAGGCTGAAAGGTTGGCTATTTAGAGGGCTAGTAGCAGGGGGTCAGAAGGTGAGAGGGGCAGGAAGGTATTTGACAAATGCCCCTAACAAACACACATTAATATGCATATGTTTGCCATTATCATCCTTTGATTCTGCTACCCTGTGCCTGCCCTCACCACTGCTCAGACCCTGAGGCAGTACCTGGGGCTAAAGACTTTACAGGGTTCTGACTCTGAAGCATCATCAGTGGGTGGGGGAGAGGAATTGACGATTAAGAAGGTGCAGCTTGTGTGTGTGTGTCTGTGTTCGTCTATCTGTGTGTGTGTGTGTGTGTTTGTGTGTGTGTGTCTGTGTGTATGTGTCTGTGTGTGTGTGTGTGTGTGTGTGTGTGCATATAGGAAAGAAAGCAAAAGTAGAGAAGACAAACACATGCTGTCATCAGCCTCTCTTAGGGTGCTCGGGGGATATCAGAGAAGCCATTAGACTGGGCCACGTTCAGCAGAGCAGACGATATGTGGAGAGACTGCAGAGCATCAACAGACAGCTGCACAGACCCGAGTCAAACAGATTTGGCAGTTGTAGCATTTGTTTCACATTCCCTAATGTTCAAAAATATGTGGGACTACACTGTCTCACGTAAGGCTTTGTAATGTCAGGTAAGTTGTCCATCACTGAAACATACATATACAGCTTTTTTACAGCGGGGGGGGAGGGCACTTAGCACCATTAGCACAATTATGTAAATGTTGAAATGGAAAAGAACTTTTGATGTAGCCTCACTGCAAACACAAACACAGCTGGAGGTAAGTTATATGACTTTAAAAGCCAATTAGTAGTCCACTACAAAAGAGGTCGGACAAGTAGCCCCTTAATTTCTAGGGAACGTTTGAAACTCAAAGACGACAAATCATCTTCATCTGTGCCCAAATTACAGGCAGATTTGCAGGAAAAAAAAAAAAAAAAAAGTGTGGTTATTAAAAGCTGTACTGTATGCCAAGAGTAAAAATCTTTCATATTGGGAAGAATCTTTAGAAACAAATAAACTGCACTGCCATAAAGGAACAGTGATCAAAAGTTAAAACAAACACATGCAAATAGGATCATACATACGATACTGCTTTAATGATGATATACTTCTTTTCTTAAAGTATTTTCCTTTTGTACGTTTGTATTTGGTAAAAAGTAAGCTCCATTCTTTAATTGAATTATTTACAAACCCTGTTTGAAGCAGGGCTGGATCATGAATACTGCACATATAAGCTGCATACGTAAATAACATGAATAATTATCATCATCTCTAGTGTTGGTTTATTGTAACGAGTTGGCTATTTTCTGTATAGGCAGAGACCATATTATATGAGCGAGCTAGGAACGTCAGAGTATACCGAAATGTATGTCAGTCTGTACATTTGCATACAACGCAAATATTATCCAAGCTGTATTGTTGACTTACAAGGAAGACAGAGAGGCCCACACGACATGTAACGCAGGCAGGACGCGTGTGATGAAAGCAGTTGCACAAAGGAAATGTCACATAAAGTGTTCCTAAAATAAAAAGAACTGAACTAATTATGCTCTGTTGTTGTTTATAAGACGCTAGTGCCTCCATCTTTTATTCATCAAGACGCTAGGCGGCTGGAGGTTCTGTGTCTTTCTCTCTCATGCTCACTCTCTCAAATCTCATTTCAAACAGAACCCATTGAGCCGTGGAACTGCATTCCGAATCACAATGAACTTGTTTCTCCGCAGTAAGAAAACGACGGAGGAGGAAAATAAATAAATAAATAAATAAATAAAAATGGCAAGAGTGAAGCAGCTTTAGCATGGCAAAGAGAGAAAGAGGGGTGGAGTGAGAGGGCTTTCTAAATAATACCTGACAATCACTGCTGCACAGCAAGCAAAGACGTGGATTCACAAAACAGAAAGTAGATGGCTTTTTTTGGTATTGAGGGCAGGCCACCGGCTCAGAGTCAGTCAGTCTCAACCCTGTGTGCACCAGTGCGCTCATTTCTGACACCCAAAGAGATACAGATACAGATACAAATGCAGACACGGACAAACAGCCATTTTGACACACACAACCCCTAAAACAAGGCTTTGATTTGGGAGGAAACTTTCGGAGGGACCGTGAATTAATTGAGTTATTCATCCCCCACTACAGACTCTTTGCCTCAGGAGGGCCTCTTAATGTAAGATTCACATTATTTAATGGGCAATTTCATGCTCATCTCCTGAACTGACCAAAGTGTATAGTCTGGCTATGCCTCATTAGACAAACCGCAGGATATTCTCCCCATGGATATATTATACCTGCTTCTCTTCTTTTGGGATTCACCGACATGATACATTTTTCATTTCTACAGCCACAAGTTCCCTTTGGGAATAAATAGTGTCGCCAGGGGATTAAAAGTTAGTGTGTTAATAAGACCCATCACAGTTTGACAGCCTTTAGTGAGGGTACACAAAGGAATTCATATCGTAACAAGTGTGTGATGAAAAAATATGTCGAAAAAGTACAAGAAACACTTCTATTCCCTGAATAGTTTTTGGCTCGATAAGATAAGAAATGTCCAGAAATGTTTTCCGAACAAAGTTTTCTCCGTTGGTACTTTAATATTACTGATAAAATTTTTTTTTTTTAAATGACAGCAACATTAAATTTAAGTACAGTATGTTTAGTTTCTCTGAACTTTCCTGAGCTGATACAAAATTGTAATTTAAGTAACAAGTCCCACACTGGGTTTGTAGGTGAAATGGTAAAGTGCAAGTTATTTTTGAGATGCCCAGAAAAAAAAAAAAAAAAAAAAAGTCTGGAATTCAAAGAGACCTTCAGAGTTGATATGATCCATCTCTGAGCCACCATCTGGCCTCGGCTTCTGTTAATAGAGTGTTTTGCTCTGAGCTAGCCAACACGTGGCT
>NW_019524970.1:174886-176868 GCF_002814215.2 Seriola lalandi dorsalis | reverse complement strand
GGGGGGGGGGAGCAGGAGGTAAGAGATAGAAACTTAAAGGTGAGAGTGGGAACAAGAAGGAATATAGGGGAGGGAGATGCAGAAGCAGAGCAAGAGAAGAAGCGGGGTGTACAGGGAGAAGACAAGTGAAATTAAGTGAGAGGAATATGGGTAGGTACAGAGAGAATGAAGAAAAAAAGAAAAAAAGGAAAAGATTGAGCAGGAGAGACATGAGCAGGAGAGAGTGCAGTGCACTCTAGGGGGGAACATGTACTTAGAATAAGGAGTAAAGCGGAGAAGTGGAGCTTTGGAGTACATGTGCCCCAGGGAGGATGGTGTGAAGTACCTTTTGTCTTCCCACCATCAGGAGCTTCTTTTGAATAAACCTAGCCAAGCATTTCCTTTTTGTAAATCTCACTTTGAAGAAGGGCAAAGCTAAAGCTTCTCCCACAGTGGCGATCGAGTATAGTTGTACCTCGGCCCACGCAAATCCCTTCCTCAATAGCTGTGGGTGTGTAACAGTTTCATTTCCATTTTAGAGCACAGCGAGATTGCTCATCGCCTAGACACATAACAGCAGCTTCACCTTGGTTGTGAGCCTGCATATGTTGTCCACAGTGATTGGCAAGGCTGTGTGACCAATTTGATTTAAAGCTTTATGCCTGTTTTCTTTATCCCCACTTGTCAAAAATGACACGTGGCATCATGGCATGCTTCTGCCACCGCCGCCACCGCCACCGCCACCGCCACTACCTCCACTCCTGCCTCTGCGCTGCCACCGAATCCCACCAGGAAATAACAAACTCAACAAATCTGAATTCATCACTGGTGATCATCATGATCGCTCTCTAATTGTTTTTTTTTTTGTTTTGTTTTTTTTACATGCAGGTGCGCTCCACCGGAGGCCCCACAGGGAAGGGATAGTAAATGCAAGAGAAACAGAAGTGCTGCTCCTGCTCCAACCAGACTAGGAAGTTAAAGCAAGATTGCATTCGAAGGAGTGAGTGTTGCATGTTACTGGAGGGAGATGGTAATTAAGCCCGGGGGCAGAGTGGTAATGGATCAGCCCAGAACTGTCATCCGCTACTCTCCAGTGCCCTGCCTCTGATGAGTGAATGGTTTTCTGTCAACCCACAGAAATCAAAGCAGGAAAAATGAAAGTGAACTCACTCAGCTATCACTTTGGCAGGCGTCAGATGGCATTAGGTGTGGTGTGAATTATAAGGGGAAAAACATATATAACAGACTAATATATATATATTTTTTTTTTTATTTGTTTTATTTTTATGAATATAGTCTGCACGAAAACTGACATTATTCACAACAGACACAACCAATGGGCATGCAAGAGCAGTTATAGCTTGTTGAATGAGAGGATTTATAACTATTCCAATTAGCTCTGCACACTGAGACAGAAGTGACCTAAATGTGTAACAATAGTCAAAACAGTGGGATGTTTTGTTTAAATATCTGGCTTTTGATGTTTCTGTGTTTTACACTTTATCAGAATTCAGCAGGCAAGAGAAACACGAGAATTTGGCAGTTTCATCATCTTTTACTGTCCAAAAGTGGTTGAAGTTTGCCTGTGGGCTCAATCAAGTTAAACACATCCACACCCCCATGCACACACACACACACACACACAGCAAAATGACTTTTGTTACCTTATCTGCTGTGCTATTTCCAGGATGCTGGCTGTGCACTCTTCAACTGTTCACAGTGAGTAAAAATAAGTGAGGAAGCCACTGGTCAATAAGACGTGTTTTTGTTTGTTCACATCTATATAAGTAAAAAAAAAAAACGAAAACACATTGACATAAAATGAAAAGGTCATTCAGTAAGTTCCTCAATTTGTCTTCTTCAACTAATGACTAATATTTTTGAAACACATCAGGCAAAATTAGCACTATAATTAAAGTTTATTAATTAATGAAAGTAACTTTCCTTTGTGCAATTGCTGCTATTTAATTAAAAGTTATAAGAAATTATTAATTATGTTTGAA
>NW_019524970.1:118774-174866 GCF_002814215.2 Seriola lalandi dorsalis | reverse complement strand
CACACACACACACACACACACACACACACACACACACACACACACACACACACAATTTCACAGTAATTATGAACTAAATTGATATAAACTAGAGAATTTGCATTGTAAAGCAGCAAAATGACTTTTGTTACCTTATCTGCTGTGCTATTTCCAGGATGCTGGCTGTGCGCTCTTCAACTGTTCACAGTGAGTAAAAATAAGTGAGGAAGCCACTGGTCAATAAGACGTGTTTTTGTTTGTTCACATCTATATAAGTAAAAAAAAAAAACGAAAACACATTGACATAAAATGAAAAGGTCATTCAGTAAGTTCCTCAATTTGTCTTCTTCAACTAATGACTAATATTTTTGAAACACATCAGGCAAAATTAGCACTATAATTAAAGTTTATTAATTAATGAAAGTAACTTTCCTTTGTGCAATTGCTGCTATTTAATTAAAAGTTATAAGAAATTATTAATTATGTTTGAAGCTAATGGAAAATATATTATCTCACTTTTTATTTGTCTTCTTCATGCAGGCAATACAAATAAATAGTGTACTCATTCTCATCGGCATGCAAACCCGAACGTGCACGCCATGCAGGCGCGCACACCCACACGAACACACAATGACCTGGTTGCAACCGTTATGAAGAGTCATAAAATCATACAAATGTGCAGTTTTCTCAGTTGCCTGGGGACTGTTGGTATTGCACTACAAAATTGAGTGTCTCTTTGTATCTCAAAGTTCTCATTAAAAAAGCTCACATACACTGTTTTCTCACTATCACTTGCCTCACGAACGAATAAGCACAGACCTGAGGCTAATCATTCAATTGTGTTTTTTTTCTTTCATGGTTTTGCTTATATAAAATGATAATAATAATAATTTATCAACCCAGACAAATAAGGACAATCCAGCTGGTAGCTACTGTGTGGGTGAGAGATGACTGAACATTTGTTCCTTTAAAGCCTGAAAACAAGTCAACAGCATTGTGTGTTTTAATGTCAGCAGTGGTTATGTTGTTGTCAGAAACAAGACAGCTGGTGAGAAAAGCAGGCATCAGCTGCAGCCATGCTGCTTGAATCTGCTGAGTTCTTGTCATTCTTAAGGACTGAAACATGCATCCAGTGCTTATCATTCATAAACACTGTTGATTTGTCAACTGACTTTAGTATACAGATAAAAGCCTTTAACCTCTCTGCCACTGAAGAAGAGATTTAGACAAACAGGAGTTTTGGGCAAAAGAAGCTGAAATTCAACAAAGAGGAGCTTGTCACAAGTATGGGCTCAAGTTAGGGTGATGTTCATGAGCTTGAAACATGATGTGCATGCACATGCATGGTGTGTATGTATGCATGTATGGATGTATATATGTATGTATGTATTTCATTCACACTTCATGACAACTTTCAATAGTAGGCTTTTTTATCCGGCAAATATGATGCTACTCATGTTTATTTTTCTTTCTTAATTCAGTTACCTTCCTCTCCATCCTGCACTAAAAATAGGTTTATTTTCATTTCCTTATGGAAATATATATGTATCCATTCTGTATCAGTACAATTATACCTTGATATTACATTTGACCTTTCTTCACTGAGCCTTCTTTCTCATCTTTTTCTCTGTCAAACACACACACATGAACACCCACACACATGCTACTCTATAATCTCACTCTTCCCATCATCAAATAAAGCAGCAATATGTCCCAATGTAGGAGCTGCCAATCAACCATCAGCAAGCGCGAGATGTCAGTCAGAACCATGGTGATTAATATGTATGCGTGTGCTCTTCCCAACATACTGTGTAAGGGGATAAAGTGGCCTATACTCTTGCTGACTGGGATAGAGCATGACAGACATGGCATGCAACTATGGTCATGCATAGTGAAGAAGTCTCTCTCTAACGCCAAAGGCATATTGATGCTTTATGCGAGTGTATTGTTTAGAGGGAAAAATAACATGTTTTATTCAATTACCGTTTTTTTTTACACAAGCTAAAAAAAAGGGCACACCTTAAATACTGGATAGCATTCTGCCTCAAAACAACTGAATGTGCGTGGGGCATGAATATCAATTAAGTGCCCTGTACATCTCAAGGAGCCCTGGAGATAGAATAACACACACGCTACTACATTGTGACTGTGTGATCCTTGCACTGTATTAGTCTTGTACCATAAAGCACATGAGGAGCAAGCAGCAGCAGAATCAAGGTCGCAGGTTATATGAAGGAGCTCTAGAGAAATTGTACAGTGGGCATCAATAAATCCTTTAGACTTACTGAATGTATGTAATTCTGCATGCTGGTGCAGATAAAGAGCTTGCACGTTAGACTCAGCAAAGACTTTCTAAGGTGGAAGTTGAAATAAAATCTGAATGGACACGTTAGAAGGGGCCAAGGTATAACGTATGGTGAGCCCTTATGAAATATTCTGAGTCATTTAAATATTGCAACACTTTATAGTCTGTGGAATCTAGGGCACAGTTTAATGCAATGACAATCACTGCCATTTGGGAAAAAAAATACAGCAGTAATATTGATATTCCATGCAACACTCTCCGTTGTTATTTCAGATTTAAGGCATAAATAAATGTGTGTTTTCCTATTTGAACATATTCATCTCGATTCATGAACCAACTCTCTCTTTTTCTCCCAGATGGACCACTTTGAAATTAAGATAACACACTCCATACTGTAGGTGCCAGACATAATATCACATAGGGACTTGCTTTTGCAAATAGAAACAGTGGTTTGGTGCCAATGCACCATCTAACACAGTTTCCCCTCTGCGTGTATTTTGATTAATACATATCTTTGCAAGTCGCTTTGTTGAACACAATTCTCACCTTTGATTCCACAACAGAAATTGCTTTAGATTAAAATGAGGTTCAAAAATTGCAAAGCAGCCAGACCCATTGTGAATAAACCTGGTATGTGCGAATGAAACAGTAAAACAACAAAACACTGAAATGTAGAAACTAATATTTAGGGAGGGAAAATAATTTGAAGGAAAATAGTAACAATGCAGATGTTTTAGCAGTTGTGAGAAAATGGTAAATACATTTTATAAACAAAACCTGCATGCTTTTCAGTTTAAAATAGCATTCATTTAATTAATTTAATTTAACATTCTGTTCAGTCCTTTGTTCAGAATAATCAAAAATGCCAGTAGGTGAATGGATAATCTGTCTTTATTACAACAGTCAATCTTGTAAAATTGTAAAATGAGCTCCCACAAGCTTCCTTTGAGATAAAAAAAAAAAACGTCTGTAACACATGAAACACAGAAAACTTGGATGTGAGCACAGCAGACAATGTAAAAGAATAAGGCTTGAAATATTTTTTCACTGTCAGCAAGTGCCATAAAAAGACCAAAACTGTCTCTAAATACTACCCCAGCCTGTCCGTGACTCTCAGCTAAAAGCCCATCTGCTCCTAGTGAAAGTGTAGCTCTATAAAAACAGGCCACAAATGTGTAGTTCCACAAAATAGTGCCCACATTCATAGTACTGAAGGAACATGTCACATTTTGTCATGTTTGCTCTGGAACTCCAATGGTTGCAAAAAGAAGTCCGATTGTATTGAAGTCTATGGGACAATGACCCTACTTGTCACTTGATTTGTTACCTCAGTAAACGTTTTCATTATGTGTTTATGGTCTAAATTGCTAGTTTAAAGTTTTCTTGAATACAACATGATGTCCGTTTTTCAAATTATGGTCCTGTTTAAAATAAAATAGACGTTAAAGCAGAGTGGTTTTAGGGCGTGGCTACCGTGTGATTGACACACAGGGGGACCTGTCTGTTAATCCGGAGAGAGGCCAGAGGGATGTGGCGGCGATTGACTTGTCATTGTATTTTCAGTTCATCAAAGTTAGCTCCAACATGTTGCCTGAAAATGTCTTGTTCGGCTTTCAGTTGTTCTAAAAGACACTCAGAGGAGTCAGCAGTTCAATTATTACCAATAAGTAGTTTTTGTTTTTGGCCTATTTTTTGCTAGCCAAAATTAGCATCCCTTTTAATATCACAGTTCAGGTGAAGATGCATCTTGCTAACCAAGCTAACCAGCTAGTGCTAGCATTAGTTGATAACTTAGCCATTGCTATACCAATGGTAGCTGGGCCCGCTGGGCAGGTAACCTGTGTCAACCTGGGTTAGCCCGTGGAGGTGTTCAGTCAAAGCCCAATAAAAATTTAATTTAATTGACATTAGTCCAACGACATTTGGTTTGTGTTTCTCCCACGTGACCCAGTTTAAGTGATCTGCGTTAGTGTAATGCACAGCGTTAATGTTAGTTAATACATTGTCCATCAAGACGTCGTGATAGTTCAAGTTAAGATAATGTGACGTTTACAAAATGTGTAGAAAAATATTTGTCATATAGAAGATTGTTCATATAATACTCAAACCAGTCCTCAACTGTATCTATCACATAACTATCCTGACAGCTGATAGATGTTTGTGATTAACTGTGATCCACCACATCTTAACTCAGGTGTTTATCTTTTATTGTCATTTGAAAGGTTTCCACACTGTGAAAACTGAGTGACCTGTGCCAACAGAAGGAGGACCTCATGTACATCTGCATGGACATCCTTAGTTCTCTAATGTGCTGTGATGATGATGCTAGAAAACCTCTCCCAGTTCAGCTTCCTCTAATGAAATGACTGACTAACTGTTGATGAGTTTGTTTATTATTCTCTGTCTTCAGTATTCACAGGTTCAGTTTCTTACCTGCAACTTTTCCCTTTAGTTTATGTTCTTACAGCTGCTTTCACACCACTGCTGTGTGTGTACTAAATTCATACACAAATATTAACATTAACATTTGAAACTTTTCTCAGTCTCTCTCGCTCCCTCTAGGTGACAAAGACGCTAGCTGGTGCTGCTACTGAAACGGCTGTCTGGATTACCAATGTTGGTATGTTGGCTTTCCAGGATGGCGGCCGGATGAAGTGGACCCCTGGAGGTGTCTGTTGTCACATTGAGGCATAGCGGTCCCAGCCGGAGGGGAATCGCAGGATGCTCGGGCTGACTGTTGCCAAGGTGATCCAGAGGATCTCCTGGGAGGAGTGGAGGCTCCACTGTTGGAGGAGGACACATAGGGCAGAGTAGACAGCCCTCCTCATCCAGGATCTCCATGTCACTCTCTATGTCGCATCCAGGACATATGGAGTACACAGAGGCGTCACTTCAGCTGCATTCAGGACCCAGCAGGTGTGCAGCTGTACACAGAGACTGGTAGGCTGACAAAGGACGGGATCAGCCTTCTGGCTTCAACCTTAACCAGTTCATTCCACGTACATGTGTGTGTCTCATAGCTTGTGATTAAGTATATTGTGTATTATCATTTCATGCAAACATAAAATTCATTTTTGATCCAAAACCTTTTTCCTCAAGCCAGTGCCAAGTACTTCCAAGCTCCTGGCAACACCTGCCAGACAGAGCAGGAGGAATAGCGAGTAGTCTTCCCTCCCAGATACCAGGAGAGGCAGCCCAGGTGACAGTTCAAGGCAGTGATGGGGAACAACACCTCCTGTCCTGGGAAAGAGAGTCTCTAGAGGTGTGATCCACTTCAAATATCACTGTTTCCTCTAATGAATATCAGATCTATATTAACACACTCCGCTTACTATGATTGTCTTTCAGCTGTCTTCTTGGACTGAACTCAAGGCCCTGCAAACTTGCCCCGTGCCAGCCGCCAGGTGGAGGCCATTTTCAACCAGCTCTGCCGTCTTCACCCTGTGGCCACGTGGTGTTTTGTTTGTGTCTGTGTGTTGTGGTGGTGGTTTTTGTGTCACTTGATGTCTCATGATGATCTCAGTCCAGTGTTCCCTCTCTTTTAGCTGTGTTTGGTCTCCACCAGCTCCTGAGGGAAATCTGTCTCTTTAGCTTCTTAATGCTCCACTATGTTCACCACCTGCTCTCGGACCATGTCTGCTGTTTGCTGCTGAGGAGGTAGTGGACAGTGACTACGGCTGAAAAAGTATATATATTCAAAGATGACAAAGACTTTTACTGCACAGTTCTTTTTTCTTTAATTATATTCTTAAATTGCATTTACGATGGCCTTAAAAAGGTCTTAAAAACTCTTCAACACCAAGATAGAAAGTTGAAATGAGTGCAGTGCAAAGGCTGGACATTGACTGTTTCCCTGGTAAAAATGTTAAAAATAGTTTCCATTGGGCACAATGCTGTTACTGTATGTAAGAATTAATTAGTAATTTGTGCTTTCTTTTATTCTTGCAGCTTACATCATGTGCTGTGGTACACTAGATGGATGGGCAGCGGTTGAGAAAAGTAAGGTCATCACATGACTCACTATCAAAGAGTGAGGAGCCCTGGAGAGGGATCCATCAGTTTCACCTGTACCTCAAGTTCTATTAGTAAGTTATATAAGTGTATCTTGAGGAACAAAGTGGTATTACAAGATGAGAAGGACTGTTCAGGACATCTAGCACCAGTTACACAGTGTACCTTTTTAAGGCAATCTTATTGCCTTAAAAGCTTATTTCTTATTTCTTATTTCACTTATTTCTGCCCCATTAATCCCATTACCATTCTGTTTAAAGGAATGCATTTCATTAAGAGTTCCTGTATATTGGGTAAACAATAAAGGGCTGATTTGTTTTAGCATTTGTAATTGTCCTTGATTTTTAGTTTCAATTCATATATATGTATTAGGAGAAGCTGGATGGAGCTAATGCAGTATAATGGAACAGGCCTGCAGTAAATCCTCCTTCATGAGGATTATAAAGTTCAGTATTTACTGAATCTGTTTGAAAAGTGTTGGTTTATTTTAATGGTCATTGTGGAGGCTGTAATTGTAATTGTGGCAGTGTACTGGGATGTACTGAGAAGTGTTCCTAATATTGTACCATCAAATCTAATTCCTATAAATGGGATGGACAAAATACTATGACACCTCTCAGTATAGGGTTAGTTTAAATACGTATGTATATCTGGAGCCTCACTTGTTGCTTCATAGTAGTTCTAGTATCGCTCAATTTCATTTACAAAGGAGAATAAAAGGAGCCATTAAAAACACTGAATCGAGTTCAGTAGGGTATCTCATTAAGTCTCAAGTCGTCATGTCTCACCTATTTATCCTAGTGAATTTTAGGAGAAACATATGAGAAACAGCATTTCAAACAAAATAGAAACTATAGTGAAGCTGAAATGAGAATCACAGTTTTGTCTCCTAAGCTGTAGAAGAGCAAAATTGCTACAGGAAATTCTTAGTTATGTGTCTACAATGCAATAGCATTGAAAGCATATATTATTATTCTGCATACTTATTCGTCTTAGTCATCTTCTGTATCAAAATCTATTCAGCTCTAGCGAAGTTACTACCTTCACAGGTGAAAGTATTGACCAATTTAACATCAAAACAGTGTTCAGTAGGAAACAGATGGAACTGACCCACCAGAGCTGCAACCTGGAGTGACTCATAATAGATGTGATTCTGTGAACTCATAGAGGTATGTATTCACCTTACCCACTCTTTAGTGTGAACTGAAAATTGACAGTTAAGATTTTGAAGCAGTTGTCAGGGTAGTACAGCTCATGTACATTTGTTTTATTCATAACTTAATTGTTATCATCGAAAAGGTGTTTAAGAAATAAACCATCTGTGATTAAATTGTACTGAGTATGCTGAGTATGTTTTTTTCATATTTACCATATGCCTCATGACAAATCTACACACTTTGGTGAATTAGTCTTTTCATTATTTAAATTGGTAAGTACATAAGACAAATAAGAAAAGCACAAACTTTAGTATCTATCGCTAGATCCTGTGTTGTCGCTGTTGAAGGACAGCCACATTTAAACATTTTTATCTTTTTTGTTGTTGATTAAAGCCAACACAGAAAGTCTTGTGATTAATTACAAATTCAGGAAAAACTTCAATGTGTGATTTCTATACTGTGCATGCTGCTGCTGTTAAAGTTCATACCAGACATGCTCCATTAAAAACCATCAACAAAGTGTTGAGTTCGTCACCTGAACTCGCGTGTTGGTTTGATGAAGGAAACAGGACACTCATTCAAAGTTCAAATCCCAGCATTTATTAAAGCTAACAGCAATATAGCATTAGAAAAAGGAGATCGTTACAGAGCTCTGGGCCAAACTATCTCTCCCTGACAACAACATGCAGTTGTGCCAGTTCACAAAGTCTGACACATTACCTCTTTCCTGACCCAGTCTTTCATATTCTTACACAGAAAAAAATAATACAATGTGGGATGAGTCTCTTCTTATCGGTCCATGCCACTGTCTTCGTTGTTTTGCTCCTCCACGTGTTATCTCACCCCCCTACGCGGGGCAGCTCTCGTGCCGGTGGATCTGTTCTCTCACACAAACAGAGACGATACCCTACTCTATTCCTCGTTTTTTGTCTTACTTCTGTTCCGGGATGTTTACCATATAATTATTTTTTCTAGGGTGGCCTTCAAACAATATCATAAGTTCAGTCTGTTCTTCTGTAACATTTCACAGCAAGTTTTATAAAAAGTCACTTAGTTATAAGCATATTATGATTACATCAACAATGCACACATCGCTTTATTAAAAGCAAACAACAGATTAATATAAAATCCTCTACAAAAGTAAAGCTTCGTAAAAAAACTTTATTTCAAATTAAAACTACATCAATTTCAACAATTTAGTAAATGGATGAATTAAATAATGTGTGCAATTTACAATCAACTGTGACAAATTAAAAATAAAAGTTTGTATTATAAAGAAAGGTGGATAAATCTTATTTAGTAACAATTATAAATCATAGTAGAAATGTAAAAATAATACTTCATATCTAAGTGAGGATGGTGCAACAGTCTGACTGTAAGCTATTACAGCCGTCCATAAGTGATGGAGGTAAGGTGCAAAAAGTCCAGGAGCCTTTATTCATCATCAGTCTTCGTGTGTGACACAGTTTACATGCAGCAGACTCACAGTCTGAGGGAGAAGCTGTTCTGAAGTCAGTTCATGTTCTGCAGAATCAATTTAAAACACAAGGTCATTATACGTTTTACACTGTGGTTTTACAGTTTAACGTTAGCACACATGCTAACTTCAACTACAATAGCATTATAAGTTACTCGTCACATATATGACATTTGCCAAATGTGGTTGTATGCAATTAGCCTATAAGACAAATTTAACAGTTTACCTCGAATTGTGACAGTTAACAGTATTAGCAGCATCTTCGCATGGCTCAGCCAGGAGCCTGTTGCTGAAAGGGTTGCTGATGCAAGTGGGCGTACTTAGCGTCCTCGGTGACACAGGTCAGATCCACCCCTCACTTCTCCCCAGCTCCACCCTCTCATCCAAATATGGTTTCCTCTGGCTCCAAAAAACCAAGATGGCGAAGTCCATTCAGCCAAACTCGAGGCTTCAAAACAACAGTTTCTTCTAGACTGGTAAGTAACAGCTGCTAATGCTAACAGTAGCTATGTACCAATAGCTAAACTTACCAATAGCTCCTTTAAAGTATTTTTTCACACAATAATGGAGCTTTATGGCTTAGAGAAATAACCTACATCAGGCTTTAGCTAATACAAGTTATTGTTGGTTCTGGTGATTTGTTGAGAGTGCGAGTACTGTAAAATTACATGTAAAGATTATGATTATGATGAAACTTCTCATTCTACTGTAAAGCAAATTATACAGATATTTGAGTGTGACGACTTGTTGCAGAGATAAGAAGGTTGTATCTGTGGTTTTGGAGACATCTTACAAGATAAGAAATTGAAATCACCTGTCATCGACGAGAAGGAGGTTCAGTCCACATAACCTACAGGGCGACATGGACAGCTTTTGTCATTTCAGGGGTAATGGGCAGCACTGCAGTGTTTTTTGGTGGTGTCCAACAGGATTTTGAATAAATGGACATGCTACTTAGACAAATACAACAGCCACTATGAGCTGCAGTTACCATCAACAGCATCCTGTAAGCAGTCTAACAGGGATATCCTGCAAAAGAAATTGTGGAGGCAATTATGTGAGCACTGGATTGATTCTAAGGAGCTGTTTAGAGGAAAAAAAAGATTTTTCCCAAGTCACCACTAGACAAATATGAAGAGAACATTAGGCACAGGATACCACTGTATTATATGAGAAATTAATAAAAGCTTTGTAATGGTCTGGTGAAACATCTGTTCATATAATAGAGGGTTAGTTCAGAGTCAGTGTTTCCACTACATCATGACAAGCTTGTCAAATGACAATATAAGAGCAGAGAGAGAAATGTACCTGCAAAGATGAGAATAGCAGTCTGCTGCTGTGAAAACGCAAGCTGCTCATTACAATGAAAATGAGAGGACTCAAAGGATAAAAGCACCAAACAAGGATGTGGAGTAAAAAAAAAAAAAACAATGTGAGGACCCTCTGGCAAACTATGGCGCAGTCAAGCTGGCAAACAAATTTAAGAAATACCCTATTTACAGAAATAGAGTCAAGTGATACAGCAATCATGGAGCTCACAGGCCAAGCAGTATCACTTATGCAAATTATCCAGCAGGAGTCAACAAGAAAATCAGCTGCTAAGAGACCACAAATGCAACACATGGCCAGTCAGCGGGACAAAGTCAAATTTAGCCACCATTCTAAGTATGGCAGTGACAAGGAGCTGCAGAGTCTGGGAGAAAACAAAACATTCAAGAAATGAATGGCAATTTTGACGGGTCACACCATGAGCTTAGATCCAAAGCCCCAAACACACCCAAATCAAAGGCAAAATTTAAGCCCACAAACCACAATCACAAGTGTTGTATGAGTAAGAGGTTTCTGCTTGTTTTTTTATCTGTCTAACAAAGACAAGGTGCAAAGCTGGTTAACAAAAACTCTCGTGTATGGAGCAAGATAAAAAGCATTTTCAAGCCCTTCGGGATGCAGGAGCATACCTGTTACGAGTGTGGCATGGAAATCAAAAACTTGCCTGAAGCACAAATCAGTCCAATTCATGACCTGTTAATAAATGAAGACCTGTTACACTTAAGCACTACGGTCAGCTACCAGTGTCAGTTTATATGATCGAAACTCTAAAATCACAGGCACTGACAAGACAGATTTGTGCCATTACAGGAGAGCAGAGACCCCTGGGTTTAGCTCCAAGTGGAGATATAACATCCATCACCTCATTGTTAAAGGACCAGTGTGTCAGATTGAGGGGGATCTATTGGGCAGAAATGGAATATAACATTCATAATTATGATTTCATTCTTGTATAATCACCTGAAACTAAGAATTGTTGCATTTTCGTCAGCGTAGAATGAGCCCTTCATATCTACACAAGGAGCGGGTCATCTTCCATGGAGCTCATCTGAATTTATAACTGAAGAGAAACTTACCAGCTTGTCTGTTAAAACTATATTTGTGTTGTGCAGCGCATAGTTATAGCAAGTAGTAATAATGTAGGGTGAATCATTTTTACTTGCAGCACATTATAATGCTAATTGTTTCAAGTTGTTTGTATGTAATTAGTTAATATTGAATGTTGCCAACACACACATTTTAATACATTGTAAATTATTTCAAAATAAGGTGTTGATGCATCATTTAGGAGGCGGTCCCAGTTGTTGCTGATGAGTGGTATTGTCCAATGTGATGCCAGGTTAGATGCGAGCTTCACCAGAATAAGATTGCACTTACATTAATTACCTCATTTGAATTTATAGAATCTACCATGAACAAGAAATTAGGTTAAACCTGTTAAAGCTTGTGCTGCAAAGATTACACATACCTTTTTTGATAGATATCCAAATGAGATTAGACTGAACAACACTATCTTCATTTAGAGAAGTAATCACAACTATGACTTGAGTGCTATGACATGAATTGGAGTATTCTGAAAAATTTACCAACATATATTTTTCAGGGATCGGTGTACATTTAACAGGATTTAGCATAAGGAGATTGAAGAAACAAATGGTTTTTTTTGTTTGCTTTTGGAGAGGCTTAAACTCTGAAAATCTTCTAACCCTCCAAGGAAATGGGGAGGGGAAAACTGGAGGAGTGAAAGAAAGGTTAAGAGAACATTGTTTCATATGTAACAGGTTGACATACGTGACATGAGGCTTCAGGTGTGGGAAAGTGCGTGTGGAGCTGTCTCTGTGACGTTGACTTATGTAACACAACCCCCATCGGCCTCTACTTCCTGATCCCCTGTCTGTCTTCAGCTTATTCTTAAACATGCCTCACTGAAGAAAACAGACCTTTGAGTTCAAGCTTGTGGTATGTTGTCCTTCTGTTCACAGTTTACTACATGCTTTTTTTTAAATCCTCATTTAAGGATACAGTCTTATTGTTTGAGTATATTACTGTGGCTTATACTGAACAATAATACACAATTTTATTACTTCTGTCTGCGAGAAAAAAGAGAGAAATGGCCTTAATATTCACCTAAAATAAGCTACATGAATGTATTTATTACCATAAATCAACAGACAACTCATCCCATCATCTGTCGGATTATACTAATAGCAGAAGTGATTTAAGGGATAGATAAAATAAGTAGTGCAGCACATGTTCTGAAAAAAAAAGCAAAAAAAAAAAAGCTAATGTTTAATGGAGTCCTGTACGCCTACCTAGGCTGGCACTGTTTCAAGCAAGCATGGATTACTACTAAATACGTGCTTCCTTCTATGACAGCTAAACACAGTCATTACAACTGGGACACCATAGCTGCTGGGTAGAGCTACTCTCGCACACCCATGGTTTTCTGAGCAGAATAGAATATGAATGTCAAAATAAAAAGGAAGATTTGAAGGGTTTTGTTAGATCCAAGTGATTTCCTACTCCCTCATTCATTCAGCTCCTTTTTGTTGTGTCTGTTACAGTTCTACGCTGTCTTTTCCCCAGCCTTCTCTGTCATGCATGTCTAAATCTACATTACATACTTCCCACAGCTGAAAAGAAGGATTTTACAGCCCGTCCCTTTTTTTAGCTTTTGTTTGATAAATCTTATCAGTCTCAGTCTTCATTCTTAGATTATTGGCCAGTGGCATCAGGATTTTTGGATAGAATGTAAATGCACAAAACATTTATTTGGATTTATTTTGAAATTGAGGTCGATTAGGAGATTTCACATATCCAGGTATATTTAGAGAAATTCCCAGTTTGCAACTTTAAACTATAGGAACAAGATATTCAGGCCTAGCATGCTGGTGGTAGTTATCTTGGTATTATGCATGAGAAAAGAAATGTGTTGGTTTGGGAAGAATGGTATCTTTTTACAAGAACCTACGCAAGCCCAGAATGACCTTTTCCTATTCATGACCTGGTCAGGGTTTATAATAGACCGCAAGTCAGCACGACAGAAAAGCAAGGACAGACACTAACAGAATGCACATGATGACAGGTAATGCACCTTACCTCAAGAGAAAGAAAGTTGTGGATATGTTTTGTGATTGTGTGTAGTTAATGGATAGAGATCATTATTATGTTATTATATATTATTATTATTATTATTATTATTATTAATATTATTATTTTCATTTATGTGCTCTGAAGACAGTAAATCAGGCAGAACTACAGCACATAATAGAGGATGGTTTTGTGTTTTTTGCATGTTTGGGTGAGTATCTACTTACGAAGATTTGTGCATGCCTTTCTCTTCAGTCAAGCAGTGGGGAGTATGGGCTGTATTGCTCTGGCCCTGTCTGCTTACTATGAGCATCCCTCTAGACTGTAAGGAAGAGCAGGGCAGCCTCTCCCGCTGCCTTTCCATCTCCCAAGAAAAACTTCTAGATCGAGTCATCCAACACGCTGAGCTCATCTACCGTGTCTCAGAAGAATCATGTTCTATGTTTGTGAGTAAATCTTTTCACTTGCGAATCACTGTATGGGGGAAAAATGTTTTGGCTGATCTGTTGCATCCACAGGCTCTTACTCTTAAATAATATAGCTGAATATATATTATATACACACATATTTATAGATATATTATATTATGTATATATATCTAGATACTGTATATATATACTGTATGTATATATATACTGTATATATAGATACATATATAGGAGAAACTAAATTTCGCTTCACACTGAGTATCACATGACAGCAGAAATGTATTTTATTTGTAACTAGACTGAGAGGATTCAGCTGCAGTGCAATTAAGAGAAAATCCCATTTTCCACAATGGGGGAATTCTCATTTGAGTCTGTTGGGCTTGAGGTTTTTTTATTATTTTCTTTTTTATTTATTTATTTATTTTTTTTATGAAAGTTGAAATTAGCATTTTGAGAATCAGTGCTGTAGAAACGTAGCCTGGGGCGAAGGCTACACTGACAGCAGTACAAGATTCTATGTTTGAGAAGCTGTCTACTATTACTTTTTATGTGGAAGAAAAAACTAGTTATGCAATAAAACAGAGTCATCCAGAGAGCAATGAAATTCTGTTGTTTTATAACATATCAATGTTAAAAAGTAATTAAAAAGTAATTTCTCATTGGTTATAGTCTCAGTAGCTCGGCCTTTATTTTCCAAACTCAATAATTTTTTATCACTGAATCTAGCAACATTTGGACTGAATTCTACAACAGGAGCAAAAGGACTTTTTGTTGGTCTTTTTCACAATATGCTGGAGCAAAAGCACCGACACTCTCTGTTACATACTCTGTGTTATTTGCTTTTGATTCTGACATGATCATCACCTCGCTGCCAGGCTTCAAAGTAATCTTCTATTTCTCTTCTGAGCCAAACATGTTTTATTGAAGAGGCAGGCCTACAGTGGAGTAATACCAATGTGATAATGATATACTGCAGCAGCGAGAGCACAGCTTTTGCAGCCTGTTGAATCCCCTTCACTCGGCGGCTCCAGATCCAAAATGGTCTTTGAAATGGGATGATGTAGAGCTTGTTACTGAGAAGACGCTGCATGGGGTCTACAGATGAGAACAAGTTGGAAAACAAAATGTGCTTCTGCTGTGTCTCCAGTGGCCGAGACTGGTGAAGCTTTTGTCACTGCTTTCCTGATGTGTCTTCGTTTGTGTGATGTGTCTGCCATTGTGTGTTCTTGTAATTCTAAACCGAAGTGAACCGAAGGCTTTCAGATCGGTTAGAGAAATCCAGTACAGTGTTGTGTTGATCACCTCTTACAGAGGGTAACAAGAGGCTTAGGACTAGAGTGTAACTGTTTCCAACCTAAAGCCCAAAACAAATAAAAGTCTAAAAACAAAGATATATGGGGATGTTGCTGCTTATAAGCCCCTATTCTGAATATATAGAGTAAACTTAACTACAAACAAAACTCACTGTTAATTCTAATAATTCTGTGTCAGTCAGTCAAAGTATTTGTGTTCACATACATATATTCACCTGGTGTATTTTCATATGCTTATTTAACACCATGTTTGTCTGACTCGCAGGAGGAGATGTTTGTCCCCTCTCCGTTGCGGCTCCAGAGGAACCAGGCTGGCTATGCATGCATCACCAAAGCCTTACCCATCCCCAGCTCCAAAAGTGAAATCCAACAGATATCTGTAAGTACTCGTCCACTGATCACCACAGATTTTTTTTTTCTATTAAGAGTGTGTGTGCACCTCTGTGTGTACGTGTTTATCTATATTTATTAACGTCTGTGTATAAATATGGAGAGTGACTCCATGCAAGTAAAATAAAATCCAGGCATAGGTTGTTGCATGTATTTGTGTGAGTGCAGGAATGTGTGTTTGCAGGTATATTACTGACTCTGTCTGGTTGTCTCTGTGCCTGTTAATTATTGTGAACGTGTATTTGTATCTGTGTGTGTGTGTGTGTGTGTGTGTGTGTGTGTGTGTGTGTGTGTGTGTGCACGCGCTTTTGGGTAGTGTTGATGTATAAATGATGGCATGCACATCTCTGCTCACTTTGCAGCTGCACTGGTGCTAATAGCCATAAGCTTTCTTTGGCAATAACAGTGTCCAAGTGTGCAAGTGAGCCCCCAGTCAGCTGCTGAGTGACCGGATGTTTTCAGTAATTGCAATAAAAAGGTCCTCAGATTTCATAAATATTCATGCCTGTATAACATTTAAAAACACTCTTGTCTGTGTCTACTGAGGTTGTGGCTACTCTCCAGCATGGCACAGCCTTTTCAGCTAAAGGTCAACTTGATCAGTAGAGTGGAAGCTAAATTGAGCCAAAGGCCAGTGATGGGTGAATTGACCAATGTGAACTGTAATTTGGTTAATGTGAAGTTCCACAAAAATCCCCCTTCAACTAACAAAGGCCAAGTACAGTATGAATAGCAAAAGGAATTTCTTTACGGACTCATTTGGTAATATTTGCAACTGCTGGCTGAAAGTTTTGTCATCACTTTAATAATAAGTGTGATCTTTGAAACTGCACGAACTTGCAAGACTCCTCTTTATGTTAGGAATTTATCCTCTACCCTTTGTATTGAAATATTGCCTGCTCTGCGGTTTAATGGCCATTTCTGTGGCGGTCATTTGCTCTTTCTTTACAGTCTGCTCTGCTTAGGGGAACTTAAACAGACTCCACTGCTTCATCCATGACATTTCAACCCTCTTTTGTTGCTCAAAGTTTTGTAGCTGACAAGCCATTGATCCAAAGCCATGCTGTTATTAAGTTCTTCAGTCTTTTTTTGATCTCTCTTGTTCGTGACTATCTTAAAAAAACTGGACAAATGGCTGCTATTCATTACAAATATAAATGTTCCTAGAAAGACATGAATAGATCAAAGTGCAGTGCTGTTGCAGCTGTGTCGTGCTTTGTTGCGGTGTATTTTTATATTATATTTATGTTAAAAAATAATCTTGTGGTCAGTATATGTCTTATTTCACTCTTTTATCCAACTCTTCCTCTGTGTGCCCTGCAGGATAAATGGTTGCTCCACTCTGTGCTGATGCTGGTCCAGTCCTGGATCGAGCCCTTGGTCTACCTGCAGACCACACTGGATCGCTACGATGATGCTCCAGACATGCTGCTCAACAAGACCAAGTGGGTGTCTGAGAAACTGATCAGTCTGGAGCAAGGGGTGGTGGTCCTTATCAAGAAGGTGGGTTAAATCACAATAGATTTCATTTTTAAAAATAATAAATCAGGTTTTAGTCCCAGTGTTATAGCTTACCTCTGTCTTTAAATCCCTTCATAGAATATACACCTTTTGATTATTTCCTATATATTTCAATTGTTTCCAAATGTTGCCACACAGATGTTGGATGAGGGGACGTTGACCACAACCAACAGTGAACAGGGAATATTCCAGTATGATGTGCAGCCAGAGATGCTGGAATCAGTTATGAGAGACTATACCCTGCTCAGCTGCTTCAAGAAAGACGCCCATAAGATGGAGACTTTTCTCAAGCTCCTCAAGTGTCGACAAACTGACAAATACAATTGTGCATAAAACATGTGCAGCTGTTAAATAATACAATGTTTAGCTTTAAATGAATTCCTGTAGTTGGTAGCTGTGCACTTATAGATATGACCATGCCTTAGGCGACTCAGCCTTGCTTGCAATGTGGTACATTCTATATTGATTATTTTGGAACACCTTCACATAAAACTAAGTCGGTGTAATGCTGTGCCCTTACTTCATCATACTGCAGTTTATATTTCCCAGCTCCGTTGTTATTTTAACCTGGCAAAGGCAGCAGAGGGCAAACTCCCAAAAGATTATTTGCGTGTCGAGCTGTCAAAAAAATCTGCATATCCTGCCATTGATTTCCATTTCCTTTGTTCTTAACTGGAGTTTGTATTCCTCGCTGCCTCTTGCAGTGTTTTGATTATTCCCACGGCCCCTTGAGTATTCAGCGAGACTCCCTTTTTAAATGGAGTTGGTTTCACTTCTGCATTAGCGAAATGAAACACTTTCACCGGAGATGGGAGTCAAACAGAGAGCAATCGCTACTTAGAAAAGGAGACACATTTTGATTGGCGAAGGAGAGTGTGAGAGAGAAGGAGAGAGAAAAAACAGCTAAAAATTGGAGGCAAGCCTTATCTGGAGATTTAGGTAAGGCTCAAGTTGATATTTGTTGAGTGCTCATCAAAGAATCATGAATATTTCTAGGCTTAAATGTGTCTAATTTAACCTGAAGGTAAGAGTCTATTAAGGAAATACTTTCTTCACTTTGAATAAATAATTCAAATGAAGAAATATACAATTCAAATTTTAATTGTTAGATGTTATGAATTTATAATGCAGAATGCAAACCACACATTTTTGTACTCTCATGTGTAAATAGAAGAAGCCAGTGTAATGTGAAAACCTTTCTAGTCGCTGATTTAAGAAGCTAATAAAGCAAATTGTGGAAAGAAAAGAGAAAAAAAATGTTGGTTTTGACCTTAATTATTTTGTGTTATGTCTTGAGTGAGTGACTGAGTGACTGTCCATAACTGAGGTGAAGAATCTCCAAAGTCAAGATGAAATAGAGTCATTTCCATGTACTTGATTCTGCCCTTTCCACCCCCAAACACAAGAGGGTAGTAGTGCTCTGTCATGAGGGTTATCTTAACAACTAAATTGTTTACTTGAACTATCATGCATTTTATCACATCGCATCTTGCACCGCCGAGAGCAAAGCTAAAATGCACTGGCCTGGGGAAGAGAGACTGAAACTTGAATGTTTTCTCTTTATTTGTTGCTTAAATTATGTTATTTCCTCTTTTTTCTTTAGATAGATAAGGATGCAAATGTGGGATAATACCAGACATGAGCCACATAAAAACCCATCAATTAAAAGTTTCATATCAGACACAACTTATTGTTGCAGATCTCTTGATCCATGTGATCCCAGAAGCCAAAATAAAGCACCTGCAGTAGTTATCCCACTTGCAGTTAATAAGCTTAAATTGGCCGACTGTATTGCTTGTTCCTGTTTACATCTGCCACCACACCATCAGACAGGGAAATAATAAAGGAAGAAGTTGCCACAAGTATTTTTCTTTCCTTTTTTTCCCCCTCTGGTGTCAGGTTTCTTCTTGGCTGTATTTCACTCTCTCGGGTGTCCTGCTACATCCTCTGCTCTTCCATCCTCTGTAACCATATCAGAAAAGGTAAATCAGCCCTGTGGTTGCCACAGTGAGTCCGGTGTCAGCATAGAGAGGTGGTATCATGTGGTGTGGGTGGATGTTGAGGCAGGATGTGGTAGGGGGGCCTAGTGTCAGCAATGTCAGGTTCAGCTTCCTGTGGCCTAATCACTTCAGTATGGGGGCTCAGAGGAGATTGGGTAGCCTCTGTTCTGCTCTGCAGGGCTGCAGCTCCACAGCCTACAACCTATGTAGAGCAACCATCACCTTACTTTGTTTGGTCCCTAACAACACGTGAGTAATCACAGGCAAGCTAAAGCCCTGTGCCCCCACCCACTTCTCGAGCTTTGAGGCCATAAATATTAAAGATTGGCTATAAGTAGTAAGAGGAGGGAGGGGATCAGTGGAGGGAGATAAAGATGTTAGGGAGTTGAAGGGGAAAGAAGGACACAGAGATGAAGGGAGGGGTGTGGGGGCCCGGGTGATTTCACAGTCTAACTATTATAACCTGAGGAAAGGAAATCTAGACTGCTGAGGTGCATAAGTGGAGCAGAGGAGGCGGACAGAGAGGGAGAGGAAAGGAACAGGAAATGTAAAGAGAATGGACTTAGAGAGGGAGGCAAAGAGAGGTGAAGTGGGCAGCTGTTTCTTTTTTTTTTTTTTTGCAGTGCTGAAGTGTGTCAGTCAACTAGAGAGGGAAAGAAACAGCGGAAACAATAAAAGAAAAAAAAACATATAACCAAAATGACTGAGAAAGGGTCTGAGCACAGCTCTGAGCAGTGTGACATGCAGGGAAGTAGGTTGGATCTAGAGAGAAAATGGATGGCTGGAAGGCAGGTACACAGCTAGAGGAGTGAGTTAGGCTGGAAAGTGGTGTTGGCTTGATATGAAACCCAGACTCAAAGTATGAAGTCCTTGAGCCTCCACTGGCTAGCTTGGCTCCCACACTGTTGTTGTGCTTTCATTTATGGCTCAAAATGACAGCTTGGAAAGCCCTGAAACAGTCCCACAGCCCCCCTGTGTGATCTCCCACTCTGAAAATCGTGTAGCAACGGCTCCGTGCCTTTCCTCCCTCATTTCCTCTGCTTTAATGACATATTTAGGCTATAGCAAGAACTTGCCACTTAAAAGGTTTGTATGTTTACTTATGTAGAAGTAGAACATAGGGAATGAGCAGAGGTGAGAGCGGGAGGATGGTCTTCCCTTTGCATCTCCACTTCTGACAGCCTAGGCTGCTGCTTTTATGATACAGCCGTCTCTGTCATTCCCCTGCAAACCACGGGGAATTTGTTTGGGTCATCAAAGAATGGCATAAGGTTTCAAATAAGAGCCAATCAAACCAATCCTGAGCTCAGTAGGCCCAAGGCTACAACATGCACAGCTGTCAGTGTGTAATCTTAAAGTCAAGCATGTCTGTTGGAAGGGTGACACATCTAAAACCCCTGGATGTCCACCCTCAACTAACCCTCCGCCTCTCCTTTGGCTCCCCAGACGAGGCATCGCTTCAAGGCTCTGTGGAGACGTGAGTGAGGGTCAAGAGGTCGTGGGGATCAAGGCCATCCTAACTGTTCCAATATGTTAGAAGATGTCAGGTTGTAACAGCAGCAGGCTCATGTTTCACCCAGGAAAGACAGTGTTGTAGTGGGTGACAGAGAAAGTCATGATGACAGTTGAATACAGCTGAAAACATGTGGGGAAATGAGGATGAAAATATACCTGACTGTAAATGAATGAATTACTTATTATAGTTCATTAGTGTTTCATTTGATGGATAATTAAATTAATAATTACATTGCAGCTTTTATAGAGAACTAAGAGATAAGCAAGCAGAATTGAATAACTCCTTTGTGTCTCATTGTTTACCCAAATGTTAAATCAGTGCACCGTTATGTGAAAGCTTCTCATACAGTGGTTTTCACGCTCATTGCCATTACATAACCTGCACGTGGTGCAGACACAAACGGAGGGGATGCCTCAACATGTGGCTATGATTAATAGGGGAATATTCCAGTTGTGGTGAAACAAGCCCTATGGGGTGTCTCTTGGTTTGTAGCACCGTGAATGGCAGGATTTACACCACCAGGAAATTAGGTGATTACCTCGGAGAAGGTGGGGGAACCTGCTGATGCAATGTTAACTCAGTGGGAGAGCAGCCATCAATTGTCCCAAACTGAAAGCAAGGAATTACGGATCTGTTGTCCTACATGGCATTCCAAAGCTTTGACAACACAGAGAGAAACAGGAGGAAAACATCAGCGAGTTGTAAATAAATGCTCCAGACAAGCAGCCGAAAATATGCTCTTAAACTTTGCTGTGTCACAGCTCCCATCCCCTGGCCGAAAGCTTTCCCTTGTTATGACAGTTAGTGAAAAAAATGTTAAATTCGTTTATTAATATTATTATTAGGTTTCATAATCATAATCATTCATAATCCAGTGAGGTTGTGGTATTGGTTTGTGCATTTAATTGTGAAACACATTACATTAGTCCAGACTGCTCTGTTTTGAATAGCTCTATGACTGGTTGGTTATGCACAGCACTTTATGTGGACGATCCACTTTTCAGCTTTAATGTTTCTTATTTGTAGCTCGTGTAAATAATTTATTTCCAAAATTATGCAAATGAAAATGTTCAAACAAATATAGACACAGTTCAACTCAACCACAACCTGTCATTTTCTGGCCAATTTTCTGTACTAGGTCTTTTAGCAGAAATTTGACTTAAAACTAGATTAAAATGTTTTTGTCAATTAATCTACTGATGACTAAAACAACTAAAATGTCATGTGTTTTCATTAACTAAGACTAGACTATACAGAGTTTCAGTCGACTAAACAATACGACAGATGAAGTTGACTAATTGTGACTAAAACTAACATGGACATTTAATAGTAGACTAAAGACTAAATCTAAAACTAGGTGACAAATTTTACACTATTCATTAATTATCATTAATTGTTAGTGTAATTTAATTTGTATGAATTGACTCACAATAAATATAACTTAATTGAAGATAAATTTGTTGAAAATGATGTAAAATGCTCCAAAAAGGCTGTCATCCCACATTCCATTAATAAGACAGTGAAGAGAAATATCTGTAGTGGATATTATGCTGTTATAACAGTACACCTACTGCTATGATTCAGCTCTTTCCTAATGTCCCTCTGAATCCTTTTATGAAGCTTTGAGTGGTATTCAGCTTTTGACAGTTGAACAAAGTGTTTCATCTTCATTGTGTATATCCTTATATGTTTCATTTATGAATGAAGTCAGCAGTTTGCAAGTCTTTTCAGCCTCATGCACAAAAAAAGCCATCTTTAGTTGAAGTTTATAGTTCCTGTGATAAAGCGCTGAGATGCTGCCACTCACTTCCACTCATCAGCTTACTGTGGATATAATGAGAGACAAAGAAAAACATCTTAGATGACTGTATCTAAACGAGCGGCTGTGGAACACACGCCTTCACTTTAGGAAAGAAAAATGAAGGCGGCGGACAGACGCCAAAAGAAGCTGAGCTTAAATCAATGCAATTTCCTCCCTTCACGTCTCTGGCCTGAAGGATTTTTTGGAGTTTTCCACCTCTTTTACTTTTTTTTGTGAAAAAATTCTTTCTCCTTTGAGATATATACTGTAAGTCAACGTGCACAAGGAGGGGCTGAGCGAGTAAGAGAAAGGGAGGGTTGAGGAAGGGCATATATTTGTCTTTCTGCCAGTGTACGTCTGCTTATGTTTTTCTAAGATCAAGACACAGGCCCAAAAATCTAGTGCATTTCCTTCACTTCAGGAAGCACTTTTATAACTTCAAATATAATAATTTCCTTCTTGGAAAGACGCCGGGGATTATCCATGTGTATTTGGCTTTCATTTATCTGTTTTCTTCCCCCTGAAAGAAAGGGATTGGAGAAAAAAGGGGGAGCTCACAGACAGTAAATGGTTGGACCTCTGGCCTCTGATCCTAAATGGGTTTTGATAGGTGTGGTGAATTCAGTTTCGGCTCAGGGATTATGATTTACCGCATCTCTGGTTTGGCTCCAGGAAAGCAGCACTCACATCCTCTGCCTATTTTCCTGTTTGTTTTGCCTTCCTTTATTGGCAGCAATTCTGAATATAAAAGGTATGCAGGAAGAAGCCGTCTCTCCTCTGACATATGGTACTATAAAGAGAAAAGACTGAGGTTGGGTGACTGTGATGCATTTCAAATACATTGAGGTATATTAATGGGAATACGAGAGATTTATTTTAGTACACAAGAACCAATTACTGTGGAACATTCAAACAAACAGTTGAAGTATCCTTAGGACTCAGTCAGTCATTCATTTAGAATATCTTTTACCAGTATGTTGCTATATCAACATTAAATCACAGGGGTGTAGGTTTACATAAGGACCCAATATTTTGAGAGGACAGAATTGTCCCTAGCAATATTTGAGTTAACTTGTTCGCACTATGTTAGGAGTGAAGTCATATTAAATCATTCCGATGCTCTGAGCATGGGCATGTCCGAACAAATGTCCCACCAATGTCCCGCTTCATCCCAAAATTAAAAAATAACTATAAAGTAGGGATATTTAGCATTTTCCAATTATCAGTATCATTATTTTGTTCAACCACAACTGATAAAATAAATTAATTTAAAGATTGATACTTTGACTCTGACGCAGCTACCTGTCTCTGGTCTGTAGTCACCACTCTGTAGTCTCGAGCAACGTCCCGCCCACAGCACGATTTGATTGGTTATACGTCACTAATAATAGCCTATCACGCTGAAGCCTACTGCGTACACGGACGCACATACAGAGAAGCTGCAGTTAACTAGCGGGAGTATATTTCGAAGGTAAGACAGCAGACATCACTGAAATTGTAAAAACATCACAATCCTCTACAGTGAAGTTACAGCAACACCACACTGTGATGAACAAGTTCACCTGTTGGTTCAAGACACACCGAGCGAGCGAGAGAAGCTATCGCTAGCTGCTAAACCAAAGTAACGAGCACACCTGAATAGCATGTAAACAACTTGAATTAGTGAAAGTTGCTCTGGGTGCAGGAGCAGAACTAGTGTAAGTTTAAATGTACAGAGGGTAGTAAGTCACTGTGATGAAGGAAACAGCAACATTAACTGTGTTTGGACAGAGCAGCAATAAACACTAAAGGGCATCTTTAGGCTGCCAGGTGAATCACATCACAGGTGAGAACAGCACCGAAATCAACCAATTAATTCCAGTCAGGCACATTGCAGGCTGTACATACAACTGATAATGACTAATATACACTCAGTTATCAGTTTATTAAGAAACAGCTAGATAAAACTGATGCAGCTAATACAGTAGCCCTGCTCACCACACTGCCTCTGTCATGTGTCCGTAGCAGCTGCATCACTGACCTGCTGTGGCTCATACGCAGCTATGGTTAAAAATACAATGTTCATATTTGTTTCATGTCTTTGTAATGTTCAAATACAGCGTAGACATTGCAACTAGTGGAAGGTCTCCATTTTGTGCAGTATTAATTGTATTATGTCAATGTCACTATCAACAGATGTTTTCCTTGTCTACATTTGCTGGGAACCACGCGCATCAAGCGGGAACAATACGCCAGACCCTGAAACTCTTGATGACACGATGCAGCTGCGTGGCGCTCCTGTTGGACGCTTCAATGAATACCAAGACATTCACTTTGCACATGTGACGCAGGCAAGTGTGTCAAGGATCTTAAAGTTTGGTCGAACAATGACGTCAAACTGTAGCTAGCTTACTAGTCACTACTTTCAGCTACATTGGTACTCTTATTTAGATGAGGCAACTTTCCCCATTGTTTGGAAGGTTTTCTTCTCACACTTCCCCTGACATTAGGCCTTGCCACCAGTATTTCATATTATTGATGTAAGGTCCTTGCAAAGTATGTGCTGTTCTTAATGAAATTACCAAAACCATGAAACTGACTATAAACAGTACTAATATTGAAGCTCATAGGATGACTTATTCTATAAGAGTGAATTGTGTGTGAAAAGTGAGAGATACTGTATTTATAATGATGAATAATCGGTATTTTATGGACATTTAAATTATTATAACCATCCTCAGCATTATTTTGCCAGTCATTTGATTTCCCTTGTTTAATGGAAATTAGTTACAGTTTGGCAGTAAGTCAAACATTAATGCACTCTAAATGCAACACACAACACACAACTGTGACCCATCCATTCTTCATCCAGCCACCGTGGATGATGCTTGAAATTACAATGTTTACTTGCTGTGGTCCCCCATACTCTACCCCCAAATTTGTGGCTTCCTCCCATGACCTCTACAGCTGACCAACTGTTTATGTAGCTCCAAACCACTTAAAACAGGCTGAGAGGGTGGTTCGATTTTCATGTGGTATTTGGTGAAAACTGAGGTCAAATACTGTTTGACAATAACAGAAGAAGAGTAATATATTTGCTCCCAAGCCAGCAGCTTTAAGAATAGAGACAGTATGCCAGGTTGTGTCTCGATAGTAGGGGGAAGTAGTGAAGGAAAAGAGTCATTAGAGTCTACCTTAGCACAACAATGTGACTGGTGTTAGTAAGTTAGCAACAAGAGAAAACAATAATAAATGACTTTGAAAGGCTATCCTACAAGAGCCCACAAGTCTGCAGACAAAAGAGACTGGATATGAAACAAGTTGGGTGCCCACTGGGGTGGTTATGTACTGTACAAGATGTGATGCAGAAACAAAAACATTGTACAGTTGCAGTTTCAAGGGTCCATTTCAAAACTCTATTTACTCCTAATTTGGAGGTAACTGCAGGGTAGATTGTTTTGAAAACACAATATTCAGGTGGCCCTGTGAGGCAAGAACAACACTGTGACTGACAGGAGGATAAAGACTGGAGAAGTGCACATGTGTGGCAGCTGAGAGTGTGCCATGTTTTGCAAAATCCATGCTAGGTTTCAAAGCTTCATGAATGACTTCTTGAAAAAGTTGCCAGATTTTTGTGATAGCAGAAGAACAATGCAATCTGGAGCCATACCTTACATGCACCACAGAGAATTTAAGTTGTGTGAATCAATTCATATTACAGACGTCAAACAATATATTATAGTCATGGATTAAGGTATCTTAATATGCCAGCTGCACTAATGTCTTATGGTGTCTGTGTCATATGACGTGTAAGTAAAACAAGAAAATGCCAGATGTGAAGTGTGAAAACTTGTGTCTGCTTAAACAGATGATGGTATGAATTGTCTACTAGCAGGCACGTGGCACGTGCACGTGGCAGATCTGACTGGAAAGAGAGGCAGAGAGGACAGGGTGATGCTGCTGCATGGTAGAGTGTTGCGATTGTGAGAGTGATTGTGTGCACATGTGGACAGGTTGTGAAAGAGGTACACCACAGTTTGTGTTTTTTGTACGTGTTCCTGATTAAGGTCTGACTGTAAATCAGACAGGGAGCAGAACTGTTGATGGCAGTTTGTGTAGCCACACCGCACGTTTGAGCTCAGCAGCTGCTTTTAACTGGCAGAACGGTTTCAATTTTTATTAACTTTATGGCACTTTAGGATGTCTGTATGTACTATTCTATTGTATTTATTTCATATTATTTATTCATTACTTACTCATTTATAATATATCCTTCAGAATCAGTTAGCATGGCTATCTTGGGAAATCTGACCTTTAATGCCAACATTTAACAATCTCAGAAGGAGAAAAGCCTCAATCCACAAGAATACAGTTCAGCCAAGTTGATTTAAATTATCTTAAATGTGAAAAATACACCACTCTTTTGCTCTTACTTTTCTTCTTACTATTAGTTTTGCTCTCCAAATGCTAATAGATCAAACTGTAGCTGTTTATAGTTCAAATGTATTTTAAGAGAAGTGGAATATCACTGAAAAGTAGAAGAGGATGATGGAGGAAGTACTTAAAGTCTGTTTTCCTCAGAATCCAGTAACTATCAACAACACAGGAAGCATGTTCACTGAGGAGGTAAAGTGAAATTCTCATCATTTTATATGGAGTTATAGCATAGTTTGAGTATTGCTTCGTGCAAACAAGTACGGGGTTGGCGTGGGGGTGGAGGGGGGAGCTGAAGAAAATGTCAGAAGAAAAATTGTTGGGCCTGGGAGTCACTGGCCAATATGTGAATATGTATTTTATATATGTATGTATGCATTTATTATATGTGAAAATGTGTAATCAACCCTCCAGCTATTAGTCTGGCTACTGTCCAAAGCAAGAAATAACTATAAGAATCCCACTTGGAACTAGAAACCCTGATCTTAGTGCCGTTATTAAAGCATAGTGAAATACATAGTTGTATTAAAGTCAGCAGGTTTTGTTACTTACTGAGCTAGTAGAAATTCTGCCAACTGAATTTCAGTTTTGAACTTTCTTTTGCTGGGTAGAGTTACTCCGGTTCACCGCCATTTCTCCTACCTACGAAAAAAGCTTCCGATGGCTACTAGTTGCACAATGTCAGATGCACTTTCTTCACGCCATAAATTGAGCCTGAAATTTCGTGCCCAGTGGCAGAAAGAATTGCAACGTGAAAGCTTGTATGGAAATGCAAATATAGCAATTTTCTAGTCTTATCATGCTTTTTCTACTACTCACTCTGATGAAACATCTTCTTGCAAATCTGGTGTTCAGTATCATGCCCCTCAATATGTGGATTGGAGGAGCCGGGAATTGAACCCCTGACCTTGAGAATGTTGGACAGCCTGCTCTATCTCCTGAGCCACAGCCGCTAAGTATAGGGAACTAAACGTCAGTGGTGTTATTATTCTGTAGTATTTTAGTATTCTATATCACATTGTGCAACCAACATTTACTTCATGAAAATAAGTTACAGAAAAAACCTTGTCTATTGTCACTTTAAATACACTGAGGGAACAAGTCAGAACTGTATCTACCTATTGTGGAGAAGAGGAGCAGAGGTTAAGGATTTCAATTTATGACAATGGGGCTTTTAAGAATTGACATCATGAAACACAATGAAATCAGAGAAAAAAAATGTCGCTTTGTGTCTTAAACCATGCTAGCTTGATATCTACCTCTAGCAGGGCAAGGCTTTGATGGTCCAACACTCTTTTTTTCTTCTACTTTTTTTTTTTTTTCATTTTCATACCAATTGCTTATCCTCCCTGCCCTATTGTTCCAGCGATGTGGCGTGAACACAGCTTCCTGGATTCCCACTCAGCGAGGCGAAGGACAGCACTCCAACTCCCTGCCAAGACACCTTATCTGTGCCTGGCAGCCTGCAGACAGGATGAAGGGGTGAGGGTGAGTAGGGAGGGCTGGAGAGGGTAAAGCCTACCGGATGGGATGGGAAAAGTACAAGAAAAGGGCTTGGTGGAAGATGGAGAAGTAAAAGAAATCTTGAGGTACTTTACATAGGAGCTGTGAATTGAATGAATATCAAAACATACATTTAAAAAGAAAAAATTTGACAACTAAACAACTAATTTTATGGTCATCTACCACAATCCTTAGACAAATGGAAGCTTAGTACTCTTGAGCAACATGTGTTGACAGAGGGTGGGGGGTACATGGTCAACAAGCAGCAGTCTCTTTGTCACAAACAGTACTGTAGGTAGTTGGCTGTCCAAATGTCCTCAGTGTCCAGCATTGTTTCAAGCTTCTTTGACATGATGAATGAGCAAAAATCTCACATATCTTCTGTCAGCAGTGGTGGACGGATCTAAGGGCAGCGTTCTGTTTTGTTTTTGTTTTGACCGTTTCAAGGCCACATGGCTGCCAACTGGTGACTTTTAAAAGGCAAATGTCTAATTAAAGGTACAAAAACAAGGTCTTGTTTGGCAGTAGGATGATTCACTGGTTCCCTCTGTTTGAAACTGATAAGGGTGATTTATTTGACTTTCCAATTCTCTGCTGATGTCTTTCTGTTGTTTGTTTTGGTTTGCTTTGGCATTGAAGCATAACTTGACATTAAATTGATTTTTAGGTGTGAACAAGATTGAAAGTTCACCATTTTGCTCCGGCTCAAACTTCACATTGATTAGTTGTGTGTGTGTGTGTGTGTGTGTGTGTGTGTGTGTGTGTGTTTGTGTTTGTGTTTGTGTTTGTGCTTGTGATCAGTCAGGGCTAGCCTGCAGCCTGCTGTGCCCATGGGTTTAGGCTTAAGGATGAAATATGGCAGCTGTCTATAGGTGGTACCATGTGTTTATGTTTTTTCAGTGTAGTAAAAACAAGGAGCCAGTGTCCTGCTTCAGAATAAATCATTCAGATTCAATTCCCATGCTGATGTCATAATTTCTTTTGGTTAGAAATAACTTAAACTAACTGAAATTGATGTGCCGCACTAAATGATAATTTTGGTTTTGCTTTGTTCTGGTGTGCGGAATGATTTCTGTAGTGCTTTCTCATGACAAAGTTTTCTGCAATGCACTTCGATGCTTATTGCTCAATATTGAAAAATATATAGCTCTAATGAAACAACGTTGTTTGGGGACACGAGGTCCTCATTTAGCAGACAGCGCTGAGACCTCGTGATACTCACTTTGTACCAGTGCATATCAACTCTGTAAATATGAAAATATTTTTAAAGTAATACATAGATAAAAATAAAAACCAATCCAAATGTCTAATTTTGGGTTAAACTCCATTTCAGCAAATCAAAATCAAAATTATGAAACATGATTACTTGTACTAATTTGGCTGCTTTTTATACTTTTATACATTTTAGGAATTGAGCGTCGGATTCAGTTCTGACAGGTGGAATAATTTATGTTGTCGCATTTCTTTTTGCACTGTATGTTATACAGCAAAGACTAAAATATAGAGCACCACAGTAAAGGACATCGAGAGCAGAAGCTATGAAAAGGACCTCAAAAGGACCCGGGTGTCGTGTTTGATGACCAGCTATCCTTCTCTGACCATGATGCATCCGTCTCCCAGTTGCTCTGCTTTGCTCTATACAACATCAGAAAAATCATGCCTTACCTGACTCAGTATGCCACCCAGGCATACTGAGTCAGGTAAGGCATGATTTACCTTGACTACTCCTGTGTTCTTCTGGCATGCCTCCCTTCACGCACAGTGATACCCTCGCAGATGGTCCAGAATGCGGCAACCCTTCTGGCCTTCGATGAGCCCAAAAGGGCAAATGTCACTCTGCAACTCTTCGGCCTACATTGGCTACCCATGGCCGCCCGAATCAAATGCAAATCACTATTGCTTGCCTTCAGGTTAACTTAATGGTCTGCATCCATCCACTTGAACTCATACAGCCTTATGCTCCTTCACGGCCATTGCGTTCCTGCAAGGAATGTCGTCTGGTTTGCCATCCCTGCACACAAGGCAATTGCAGTGCAGTCTGTTCTTGTCTTTGGTTCCCCGATGGTGGAGCAAGCTACCCAGTATATCAGAGCAGAGGCATCCCTCTCTATCTTCAAGAATCTCCTGAAAACTCATCTCTTCCGAGAGCAACTCCTTTCCTAATGCTTTTAACACCCTAACTTGCCTAACTAGTACTTACTATCCGTCTATGAATGATGACTTATTACTAAAAATCCACCTGGATCTTGGGATAGTGTGTCAACATATCTTTTTCTTATGAGATGGAATACCGGAGTTAATTTATTGACTCAAAATGTATCAACCATACTGTATATGTACTGTATGGATGGAAAAAAATATTATGTAAATGACCACAGTAAAGATATTAATATAAGGAATAGGGGAAAATCACTTTGTGTGTGTGTGTGTGTGTGTGTGTCTGTATTTTATACGGAGGCAGAGAGATCAACAGAGAGTGTGAAAGGAGAGAAATAAAACAGGTTTTAGGATCATTAAACAGCTTCAGATTGTCCTGGTGAGCTCTTAGCTCTCGAATCCAGCATTTTTCACACCATCTGGTGTGCTAATGCGCCGCAACATCTCTCAACATGCAGTGTGAATCCCGGGAAATGACAACTACCAACCACAAATATGCACCACATTTCTAATGACGTGCAGCTACCAGGCGCATCCACTAGATGGCAGTCATGTTCCTTAAATGTTCTCCATTGGATTTGGAGGATGAGGAGAAAAATGAAATGAATGCACATCATTGTGGCATTTGGGTAACACTATACCTTATTTCAAATGGCTGTCTTTTATGTGATATGCAGATGGAGTGATGCATAGAGAGGTATGTTGCCTGCACATGGCTGTTCAATCACTTCAACAGATGCTACTTTCATTCCATCCCTCACACACTTTCTCTGCTGTTCCCTCTCTCTCTCTGTCTCTGCCAAATCAGAGTATTTGTGTTATGTTTCACTAAACTATATCAAAGACCGACTGCAATGTGAAACAGAGCTGTGATGGGACGAGGTATGAACAACATTTTTTTTGATCGCTATAAAAGGAGAAAGGAAAAATTGTGTTGTGTTAAAGGTCCTGCTTTACATATGATATTGCCAGGCTGTGGGTTTGCAGAGTGTGAGAGACAGTGTGTGAATACAACAGAGGTGGCTTGCTGAGGCTTCTGGGACCCTAAAGGCACATATTAAAACCTACTGATGAAATTCAAGCTATAAATGTGATTAGATTATGAACCCTGCTGTTAAAACCTGGTTGAATGTTGGCCTAATTTTGGGATTCATCAAAACCTTCAAATAATGACTCACATTACTCAAATTATTAAAGAGAAATGAATCATATTCATTGGAAATTACCATCAATTTTCCATGGAAAGAGTGGATTTCTGGAGACAAATTCTTCTCTTATTGGCTGCCGTGGTTCAAAAGTGGTTTTCAAAAATTCTGCTCTCAAATTTAAAAAAAAAAAAGGAAAAAAAAAAAAAAGTGGCCAAATAAAGCTTCCTTATCAGACAGGATGGGTTAAAGATCAGATAGTATTTAGTAGAAGGGGGTCACTGCTGCATATTTGTCTTTCCCTTTGCTTCTATCCTGATATTTCCTTCCTTCCGTCCTTCCTTCCTTCCTTCTTTCCTTCTTTCCTTCCTGCCTTCCTTCCTTTCACACTTTCTCTTACCCCTCCGCTCTCTCTCTCAGTGGGACCTCGTGCAGACTCTACCCAAACACTGCTCTCTTGTTTAGGGCTGGGCAAACTCTATGTCTGACCACTCCCTGGGCCTAATCGCCACAGAGTTCTTTCCAAATTGCAATTACTGATAAACAGAAGTTGGCTGATGGGGACAAGTGATTGCAGAGGCCATGGAGGGCAGTATCTGGCATCAGCCTAATTGTCACAAACAATCTGCCTCATTTCTTTACCCTCGCTACTAGAGAGTGATTGCACCGAGCACACTTTAGGGGCAAACCATTTATGAGTCCGCTCATTTGGGACCACTTTGAAGTGTTCTCTAGTGTTTCTCGAGAAAATTTTCCTCTCCTCAACAGTCTGCGTTTTGGGATTGTCTCTAAACAGTTGTTTTAGTCTCTGGCGATAAACAGCCTCCATTTAGAGTTGTTTTGATTTGTCATCAGAGATGGAGGGGAAAATATTCAGCGACTATGACACACACAAAATTTTATGTTTGATGTTGTTTTCCCAGGATGTTATGAGTAAGTCCCCTCTTTTGAATTAAAGTAGTAAAGACTTTAGCAACACAATACCTCACATTCCTACCGTTAATGAATGATTGCACATGTGGAAGCTGCCTGGCGCACCCTTAGCCTAACACACACTTCTTACTCTCCTGGATCAGGTAGGTTCCTTGCTCAAGGGTACATTGCCATTACCCAAGAATTTTTCCTACTCCCAGGCTAAACCAGCAACCTTCCTGTCACAAACCTGTTTTTCAGCCCTTCATACCGCCATGATCCCCCATTTAGAATTATACGAGTCCCACAGTTTCACAAGGCCTCATTCTGCCCAGATGTGAATTGAAGCAAATGTGCTACATGGGGCTTATATGCAGTTTTCACAGTCACTACTGGTGCACAGATTCTTGAGCTGGATGGAAAAAAAAAAAAAAAAAGCTGCTTTTTCTACATGTCTTTCTACATGTATTGTGTGTGTGTGTGTGTGAGGGAGAGACAGGTTGAAGGTGAAGGTAAAGGGAGGAAGTGACCTTGTTCTCTCTGCATCCCTCCCGTGATTCAACCTTGCCGAAGCCTGAACCCTCCCTCAGTAGAGAGAAAGAGGAAATGACCCAATTCAAACAGGAAGTGCTGCAAGGTGACCAGTAGCAGCCTACAGGGAGGTGGGGATGGTATGCTCTTATTGATATATGTGTGCGCACACGTGTGTGGCAGACGGAGAGGCTTTGGTTTGTGTTGGCCTACCTCTGGTCCTGCTACACCACTGTTTCAGCAGTTTGGGGGCAGGAAACAGCTGTGGAGAGAGAGAGGCAGAGGTAGAAGTCTGCACACAGCCGTTTGAGGGTTACAGTGTGCTGGTAGCCAATATCAATCAAATTGCATGAAGCTGGGCTTTTACTGAGCTAGAAAACCGCATCATGTTAGCACATTCACACAGACACAGGCTCCAGCACACTGTCAGTCATGCTGGAAGATACGTGGCCACCCTGATGTAGGTGGATCGTGAATATAGATTCAGCTGTCGGTTCCAGAGATATTTTTATCTGAGTGAATGAAAATCTGGCAAGTTTTATGAATTGATTTATGTGCGTTTTCAAGATGAAAGTGGCCTGAACGAAGCAACCGAAATATCAAGCAGATGAGGAGTAAAAGTGAAATACAGATGAATGAAGAGTTGAGGGAAACGCGGACATAGTCACTGGAATACTTTGAGCTTCACAGCTTGCAGTGACGACGTGTCACTTTCTGGGTAAATTAGTCACACCCCTCGCCCAAACCGGCCACATCACCAAAATCGACTTGGTGGCTTCTCTGTGGCTTTTTGCTCTTGACAGTTAACATGTTTTAAACTAATTAAAACCATAATACAGCAAGCTGATGGATTGCAGTGTGTGTGCATGTGAGCATATGACTGTACAGGATGTTGGCAGGACTAGGCTTCGCAGACATTTGCCATTCAGTCCTGAAGCACAGCCTGAAGCAAATTCCATTTGTATCCCCATGTTGTGTAGTGCCATATTACCTGTAGCTACTCCCTGCCAAAGCAGTAGCATTTTTGGGTGTATAGGTCTCAAGACCATGTTGTCAGCTCTGCCGTGTAATGGTCAGATGTACAACATTTATCAATCCTGTAGGCAACTCCAGTATTCACAGATGATGTACTAACAAAATAATAGTGACTGGCTCAGCTGGCTCGAGCCAACATGAATGTGAATTTGAATGATTAGGTGATTTGTGAGGAATGTTAAAGCTCAAGGGCGTAGCTTTGCACCACATCTTCCTTTTTTATTCCCTTCAAAGATTGTGCTTCAACATTTTCTGTAGAAAAGTTAGAGAAAATAACATTTTTAAAGGTGACATATTGTATAAAGTGAGTTTTCCATATCTTTTTTCATTATACAAGGTCTAGGTTCTGTATTAATACTGTAAAAGTATCAAGGAGCTCAGTCCAAAGATAAATGTACATAGCTTGGAAAAGTGTGCCTTAAAACAAGCTCTCTGGATTTCTGTAACTTTGTGATGTCACAACAAACGTGACAACTGTGTTTTCATTCCAATCGTCCGAACTATTGCTTTATTGAATAATGTGAAAAATCACAGCAAATACATTTTTTGTGATATTTGAGTTTTTTCAAAATTCATGTGTTTGCATCACTCGTTTTTAAGTTTGCAATTTCGAATCGCACATTAAGCAGGTTAATGGAAATGCACCTTAAGCCCTCAAAAACACGTCTGTCTCAACAACTGAATGTAATGGGCTTCAGAAAGGCAATACTTACTGCACTGTTATTATACTGAATTGCATTATATTGTACAGATATTGCTCTTACTGTGTATGGCAGCTGTACTGTACACAAGCTTTTGGCCCCCTGATTGAAGGAGAAGTGTTTGTGTTTGCATGTTGAACATTTTCGGACAAGTGTCTCAGAAGGCAGTGTGAGTCAAAAAGCAGAAAAGGTGAAACTCCAAACCTTTCCTAGTTATGTTCAACCCAAAAGGCTGGGAGACTGAGAGGCATTAGCAGGTAACAGGAGAAGCCCCTCGGGGACAAACGGAGGGAGCCAGTGGGGAGACCATTGAAAGATGCTGTCAGTCCCCACATCCATGACCTCCACATATTATTCCTTGTAAAACTCTGCATTAACTAATGCAACAAGAAAGACGGCACAAAAACAAAAGCTCAGTCTCGGGGGCGTCCCCCACATGAGCCAGCCATGCAAAATACCTCATAGCCTAATCCATTTCTTGTCAGATCAATTTAAGACACTCATATATTAGCTCAGACCTCTTTCTGTCACCCTGCGTACCCCCTGGCTCTTGTTTGGAACCACCGCTTTGTCCATAGAAAAATGACATTATTGCTCAATAACTGATAACAAACGGTTAATCTTTACCGCTTTTTAATAATCATCTGACATTAACTGGAAGCAGCTGGTAGTGGTATTTATAGAATGATCTAAAATTTCATTGTATCTGTTATCCAGCTGCCGAGAGTGCATCTGGCATGCAGCCTGCTATAGCCTACCTTGGAAGCCCATTTTTGTCTCTCTCTTTCCCAGCTCTGGCTCTCTTCATCGCTCTCTTCATCTCTTTTGTTGTCTCACAAAAGTGATTTCATTGAATATAAAATGGAAACAAGGTCAACTTTGGCACTGATTATGCCAGAACATGTAAGCTCATCCTGGCTATGGAGCATATATAGTTTTGAAAAGGAAAGAAATCGCTGCAACACAATCTGTCTAGAAATGACAAAGCAACTACTGTTAATGCTGTACGCCCACTGTGTGTGCTGCAATAGAAGCTTCATTACAGTGATGCTTCATTAGATATATGATGATACTGTGTAGCCTTTGCAATTAAATGTGCTTCAATTCTGTAAATGTTTTCAAGGCGAATGTTTTCTGTACACACATGAATACGGTCTGTTATTCAGCTCACAGATCATTACTCCCTTCAGTAAGAACATGTTAAGTATATTTAGATCCTTGTATATGTCCTGTCATAAGAGCAGACACTCTAAAGAGCTATTTACAGTACTCCATGTCCAAGTTGTAAATTATACGGCCAGTGTGAGGGTTGCTTTGGAAGCTCTCTCATGGCTCTCTATCACATTTTTATAGAATACAGTTCCTTAAAGTGAAATTCCATGCAAAAGTACAATTCCCACATGTTTTTGCAATGGTAGACAGTTCAACCTGGAACGGTAGATAAAAAAAAAAAGGGTCTCTCAGACAAAGGACACAAAGGAGTTGTAACTCTGATCTGAGATAGTCATCAAGTCATCCCCAAAATCCTTTAGACTGACAAAGAATTCAAAACATAATTTGATTACATGCATTTATTTATTTGTTTTTTTAATTGTTATTATTTCTTAAAACTATTCTAGTGAGACTGACTTTGTGTTTGCTTCATCCAAAACAAAGTCTGAGGTCAACCGCAGCACGGCACCCCATGATCTGGTCTGCTTTCAGTGTCTTGTTCAAAGACCTTTCTGCAGGGTGTATGTTTGCTGTCATGGTTGCTTAAGTCCCATGCTGTGTTTGTGGATTCAGTCTCTCACTGTTGATTGCATAGTTTACTGAAGACATCTCAGATCTTTCTGTAGCCTCTTTGCCTCCTCTACCTTTGAGAGAAAGTCATTCATAATGGAAATCTGTGTTTGCGTGGAATTTCCCAAAGTTTTCATTGAACATGATTTTCCCATTCCAGCAGCTATAAACAAGGTGAAGGTAAGACAAACATAAATGCTTTCCAGGGGGTTGTATGTTGGACACCCACACACACACTCACAAAATTTAGCTTAGATAAATAGAACGTCCACTTTTGCATATCACTTCATACACCTGTGCTATTTTCTCCAACAACCAACCCGCAACAACACACACACACACATATATGCAAACACACCATACTAAATGTGTCTAATATTTACAGACTGTCTGTCTGGTGAATCTGGCCAAGCAGATTTGTCTGAATCCTCCCAAAGTCACGCTACACCCAGATCTGTGGATTGCCACTCCCTCCGTTATGTCTCCCTCTGGATGAAACCATTATACAGATGACCTGAGTATGCCTCTTACAGCAACACATGAAACGGCAACAATCTCTTTACACACTAGACATGAAAATTAGTCAGACATCACGTACAATTTAAAACCATTGAAGAGATTATGGGGAAAATAGAGAAAATTAGTTTACTTTATAGTATGAAACACACTGCACATTAGATACTTGCATGTTACCTGTTTGATATGTATGCAATAATGATGAGTGTTCTCTAGCAGAGAAGGGGAAAATTTACCTTACTTATGTTATACTAGGAAAACAACAGGTGATTAGTATTGAACCAATTATTTCTGTGCACAGTCACTTTAACCAAATTATTATGATGTGCAGAGTACATCTTCTGTATATAGTGTATACAGTGTTCTAATGTATATCTGTAAGTGTGGCATGTTGTGGGTTAGGCGTTGGTTGTGTTATGTGTGCAGTAGTTTCAGTTGCCATTCAGTTTCAGTCATTGCTTCTTTGATTCAGTGTGCTTTTACAGCACGTCATAAAGTTGGATTAAGAGCGTTTTCAGTAATCTTGAGCTGTCATCATTTCCTTTTGTTTTAATTAGACTGTTGTTTTTGGTGCCTAATGCTCCTGATTCAGTGTAGACTCATCTGCAGAGAGCTGTGACAGAGCTTCTGAAGAATGTGTGTTAAATTTTCGAACACGTGGCCCTGTCTGACTTAGTTTGGTGTCAGTGTGGCACGTTCCAGCGAGGTGCACATTAGGAGCTTGCTGGATCATGGGCTGTTTCTGTTGGAGCGCCGGGCCACATATTTGAGCCACATGTGTGTTTGAGACAGAGAAATCCAGATGAAACACACACTGGGACGCTGAAGTGCTGCGTCTGCAGTTGCATTCCTGGAAGCAGACTCACAGGCTGACAAAGAGAGGATGACTGTCACGGCTGAAATGGTATTCCGGGAATTATTTGATGGACATTTCATTGTTATAGTTTTATTTCTTTTTGAATAGATTGGAAGCTTTGCTACTGTGTCTGTTTTTCATGTCTTGCTGCAGTGACCACCATTTTTTGACAGAGGGCAGCAGTAAGCCATTAGAAAAACAAACATGCTCCGTCTTGGTCTCAGACCAGAGCAACATGCCAAATACAAGCCATGAACTTAGGTTGATCACACTCTGCCTAATTTGTCCAATTTAAGCTTGTTTGATTCATTGGTTGAAAATTGTCTGTCTGAGCAGAGCCAAACCACCATTTGCTCCATCTCCAAAGCATATTTGAAAGTCTGCCAGCCATATTTGGGGTTGCATGCGCATTACTGCATTGAAACAATGTGTCAGTTTGAAGCATGACTTAATTTGAGCAACAAGCAAGTATGTTCATTGAGCCATCTTGATATTGTGCAACAAAGTGGATGACAAGGGGAGTAACAGGGGTTAAAAGACACTATCAACCTTTTGTCATAAGGTTTTTTTTTTCTCTCAAATCTTTGGGATTGTGTGTTGGCCACTTGAGACATTTTTATGACTTTGGTCGTCCATATATGAGAATCTAATGGTCCTTATGTGTCCCCCTTAAGAGTTTACATCACCCTATAGACCCGAGCTGTGAAAAGTAATCTTGTCTATGACAGGTTGTAAAGATAGTCATAGGATTTTGTAATTGTCCTTTTGGCTATTGCAGCAGATTTCTCAACACAGCTTGAATAAAGTTCATTTAATGTGGGGCGCTAATTCAAAACACTAATGATGCCGTCAGTTAAAAGCTTAGGCACTCAGACATGGACAGTTGTTTTTATTGGAAACTGAGGCAAATATGAGAGGGTTTGTAACTGGACTCAACTGGATATTGACATGCATGGCTATAGTTGTCAGTTTTTGTGAACTCAGAAAAGAGTGATAGAAGGCATCCTCTTCAAGATTACTGTATCAGCAGATAGTGCGAGTACAATGTGTCATGATGCGGCCTATGGTGGAAAACTGTTATCTATCAACATTGCTCTCTGACTGCATGTCAAGCCTCCTTTCTGACCTCTCCTATGTGTCTCATAATGTTTCTGTATTAGGGAACAGTGGACTACTAACTGTAGCAGAGTGAGATGGATACTGTGGTGCCTGTTGGGTAGGACAGTAGGGAGGGCAGGACATTAAAATAGTCCAAGAAATGACCACACTTGTTGGCGTCCCCCAAGGCTCTGTCGAGGGCCCGTCCTCACTTGTCTTCATAAACAGAGGTTACTTGGGTACGGGATGGGGGTGGGGGTGGGGGTTCATTCCTGCAAGGGTTCATGTACTTGAGCTTGGCATTTTTCATATTTACATTGCTTGATAGTCTCAGAAGATCTGTTTATGATATTTCCCCCCTCACTGTTTGTTTGTAGTTCTTTCTTCTCAGCTAATGCACTCTCTCTCCTATCTCCCTCCCTCTTTCGCTCACTCTTTTTATCTCTCCCTCTTCTGTCAGTGATATCCTGCATCTTAGGTTTCTGAGTTAATTCTATAAGAGACATTTTTTCTTCATTGTTCTCTCCCATTAAACTTGCTCTAATATTTTTATTTTTTTGTCTACATCAGGACACATTTATATTTCAAACATAAAGAGAGGAGATCTGTATACAAACTATGACTGCAAATAAAATTGATGGGCTACTTGTTTTGACAGCAGTTTGACAAAAACAGAGCTGACTGTTGTGAAGTGAACAGAGACAGAAACCAGACTGTTTCTGATTGCAGCAGCAAATGTATTTCCCCTGGCAAACCTTTAAAAAAAAAAACAGCCCACAAAATTTTGAAGTAGATCCATTTCCACTGCACTCAGTTTACTTTTAACTGTTTCAGCCCGTCTGTCCCACACCTGGTTGCTGAGCATGGCACTGAACAGAGCACACTCTGTTCTGCGCCCAGACAAATCTGCCGAGCCATACGGAAAATAAATCAGCTCCACATTCATTAAACAAAAAAGCTGTGGGCAGATTTATTTCATTATTGGGTCTCTCTCATTTTTAGCATCCGCTTAGCTTTTTCCCCTCTACCTTCTACTTTTTTTTCCCCCCTTCACATACAGCAATTTAACTCTCTAAGGTAATCCTCCATCTCATTCCTTTTGGCTCCTTGTGGAGCAAAGGGCCTCAGCCATGCTTCTATGGTGGATCCTCTTCAAAGTGAAGCTGCGTATTGGTTTTGTGTCTCCGCCTCTTTGCTATCTCTGATGCTGCGGTTTGTGAGGTGCTGTGAAAAATGCTGGCCCAGCCACCCAAATTGCTGCATAATGACCCAGTGAAATGTCCCCCGCCAGGAGAGCCTGGGCTCTCTGAAACAACACAGACAAACCTGCACAAATACGCTGCTCTGTTTATGGAGAGGCAAAACCCTCATGGAAATAATCGGCCTATTAGGGTCAGATATTTCAAAGTGTGCTATCTGTTTTCCCTCTTTACCCTCATCCCTCACTTATGGTCTTTGATACAATTCCCATACGTTGTCCCCCAGTGGCAGCAGTTCTCTGTGATATAATTCATCCCTTACTAATTCTCTCTCTCTCTCTCTTTCTTTCTTTTTCTTTCTTTCTTTCTTTCTTTCTTTCTCTTTCTCTGGCACACGGTGCAATCATAAAAGTGTTGATTTGCTATCGTTACGACTTTGCAGGGCTAGTGCACACTGAGGTCACACAGCAGAAAACCTGTGAAACCACGGTACCCAAATCTGACATTCTTAACAAATAAACATGGAGATAAGTCAAGGTCTTTAAAGATCAGGTTGATTTTGATTTTATTTTCAGTCTCTTTCCTTTTTGAAACTCCTCTGCAGAACCCAGAAAATGGCAAAATGTCGTGAAAGCAACCTGTGAGAAAAACAAGTAGTAGTTGTGGTTTGGCTTATTTTTGTTACTGGAATATAACTGAGGCCTTTGAAAAGTATCACCTGGTTTACACACATGTAATGGCCTTGTCTGTGCCTTCCCAGCTGCTGACAGTACAACTAAACTTTGAGCCGCTATCAGCTCCATCCTCTCAGCATCCTCTGAGGAAGGAAGCAGGGCAAGCTGCATTAGTGCCCCGCAAGCCTTGCACCGCCATCTCCTGCAGGGACACTGGTTATTTTTGGACCGAGGGCGGATCGCGTTACGACTACGAGAAGACCCCTCAGACAGGAAATCACCCAGCACGCCACCCAGCAGCTCCTGCATTCTTGGCCATCAGCCCGACTGACTGAGCACTGGTTGGTGATTCGGCCCAGTGTGCAGACAGCGATCAGAGAGAGGAAAGCCCAGCTGAACAGGAGAGCCATCTTCTTTTCAACTCCGGATGACCTCTTCCCCCACTGAAGTCAGTGCACACACATCACCCCTGTGTGAAACGAATATATATCACCACACCCAGTGCACAATATGCTGAGCTTGTTGTAGATTATTATACATTTGGCCATTTAAGGTTCAAAGTGTGTGATTTTTGTCTACCCAAAAGCTTTTTAAAGAGAGAAAATACCAGCATGCAGCTGTCTATCAAAAACTCCTTTTTTTTATAGCTGTGATTGGTGATAAATTTATGATTTTACATCATATTTCATTTGGCTGGTTTATTTGGCTTACCATAAAATGACAGATGGAAATGCATACAACTCCACCTATCAGTATCTCGCCAGGCCGTTCATGCATGCCTCTTTTACTCTATAAGCATCAGTAAAGCTTATTTTACAGTTTCTCGCTGTGACGCACGCAAATGCTCACACAAATATGGTTTAATCCTGCAATGGTCTAAGGAGGTGAAAGCAAGATTAAATCAAGCTTCTACATGACTGAAATATTTCCTGGATCATTACCGTGCGCCGGCAAGACACTGTATAATGTAGTCATGTGTTGTGCTATTTGTTTCATATGAACATTCCTGGGGTTAGCTGAAAGACCACACAGTTATTATGTGGGAAATATCAAAAGACTGTGTGGCCACCAGGGCTGAAGTGGAGAGCGTGGGAGGTTTGTGACATACCCCCTGATTTCTCTCCATCTGCCCACTGAAAATGTACATGTACTGTATTTGCGTGTGAGCGTGCGTGAGTGCAGCCTGTGTGCCTGTCTGTGCATGTGGCATGAGGTTGTTTGGCTGTGTTGCAGTGGACTTCCACCCAATTTCAATGAAGCATCATCACTCCCTGAGCCAAACACCTCCCAGGGGTAATCCATAGTAAGCCCATAAAAAAAGAAAAATTATTGTAAACTGGGTAATATATCCCTGTTGTTTTGACATAGATAGAGGGATAGGTGTATTTGAAATACAAGCAAACAGTGTTTGTACATTGTTCAATCAAAGTCCAGCTTGTGCCAAATTAAATCAAATCTGGGTGGCTATGTTTTTCTTTCCTACAAAATAATTAAATAATTCTGAATTTTCTGGATACGAACTCTTCAGATTGGCTTTTCGAGGTTTTCATTTCTGGCAGAGCTTGTTTGTTTGTCTGTGCATCTCTGTGTGTTTGAGAAAAGGAATGTGTGCCAGTGCCTGGTTTATTGGTGTTCACATCACTCTGACCTCGGGGTGTAAAGGGCTGTTTCTTCACCAGCTCAGGTTACACACCTCTCCACCCTCGGAGAAAGCAACATGGAGGTGACCACTGCCTGAAATCTTACATGCAAAATTAAGAAATGAATCAAATTTTCACTTCACCACACATTTGGCACCTATTATGACTTGTTTTGTATTGGCAAATAAAAGTTCAAATGGAGACCAAATGCACTTTTCACTCACACTACACATAAGTAAACACATACTTAAGTATAAAACAGAGTCGTTATATACTCATGACCTTAGAAACATATCGGGAATTGATCTTGTCAGCGCACATTTGACCCCTGCCCTGTAAACACAACATGAAAATATGTGTATGAGTCTCTTATTGGCAAGGACAGAGGGACACTTTACTCTATAATAAATGCTATAAATGTGAATGTCCCTGCAAGTATGACATCAGTCCCCAAAAGTGCAGTAAGAGAGATATCCTGTGGTGTGGGGGTTCAGCTCAATAATGACCATCATTGGCCTTTGCAGGTCTGTGAATGTTAATGACACCTATATAACCGAGTATTTATAGGTTTGGTTTGTGAACCTCACCACGACACCCTCCTCGTCTGCTGACGTGCTTCCTACTCATCACTAGAGAAATCTTTTAGCTTCCTTTTATGTCTATTAGCATCAGAAATAGGGTAATGGGTGTAAAGAGATGGGAACTATGTGGGTGGGTGGGGTTGGGACTCATTCATCTTATTGTTTTTCTCACTTTAAGTAGCAATCTCAGTTCCTATCTATATGATGAAGGAGAGGCTGGTATCCATCCAGTCTGTGCAGAGAACAGCAGCTGAGAAAGCTAGAAAACAGCACAGGAGCTAACTATAAATAAATGGATTAAAGGCAAAACCCCCTCCCCCTCCCCCCATACAAGCTTGGGTACAGTACATTCATAGGTTGGAAGGTATAGAGAGAGTGAGGAAGAAGGAGTCAACCGTCCCCCCCCTCTTTCATCATTTCCCCACTCCCGCCACGCTGCTGCTGCCCGAGAACCCACCTTCATTAAAACTCACTAGAGGGTTATGAATGGGCCTGTCTGGCGCGCTGCACGGCCTTGAAAGCCCAGCTGGTTCCTATTACAGACTCTCACAGTGCACATGTGTGTGTGTGTGTGTGTGGGTGTGGGTGTAGGTGTAGGTGTGTGTAGGTGTGGGTGTGAGACAGAGAGAGAGAGAGGGAGAGAGAGAGAGAGCTCAGTCATCTGACACTGAAGGGTAACAGGTTCTGGTTAATCCCTGGCAGGTAGCTCTGATGAGACCCAGGATTCAGGTGCTGCCAGTGAAGTGCAGAGGTGGGGTAAGGGAGGGCAGCGACTGTCTGCAGATAGAGAAGAGGTGGAGAAGAGAGATGTAGTCCTCTTTTTCCAGCCTTATAGGGTGTCCATCTCAACCTCAAGGACCTTCATCTCCCTTTCTCCTCCCGATCCTCATCCTCCTCATCCTGGTCCTCCACTTCCTTCTTTTCATTCATCCTGCTTCCACTCTTCTTCTCTCATTCTCTGTCTCCCACTTCCAACCCCCCAATTCACATCACTCACCTCTTTCACTACCTTTCCACTCTTCCTCTTTCACCTGCTTGCCCTTTGTGATTTATATCAAAAAAAAGAAAGAAAAAAGAAAAAGAAAAAACTCTTTTTTTTTTTTTTTGGTCAGATATTATTTTCCTGGCTGTGATCCAAACACGAGGATGGGATATTGGGCCCCAAGCCAGACATTTTGGGCCCATTTTTATGAAAGTGTATAAATCTGAGTGAGCCGCAGAGGGGAGGTATATATGCTCAGTCCCATGGCCTTTTGTTCTCATGTTGGACTCTTATTGCAGCAGTGGGGGGTTAAGGGCTGAAATAAAACTGTTCCAATGAAGAGCCCACAGTACAGCAGCTTCATGTATCATCCAAACAAGGGTAGACTTCATGCATGTCTGAGTCTTAGTGGTCGATTTGTTAAGGAGACTAATGGGAGTTACAAGATTACCATCATTATGAATCATAATTACATCATAAATCCACGTAATCCCGTCATCTCTGAATTATATTCCTTCATAGCCGTTAATGCTGTAGGCCCACATGAAAAGAGCCCATAATGTACATTTACTCCAAAGGGGGAAAAAAATCATGACAGCATGATCGGTGTAAAAGTGCATTGGTGATATTTGAGCCATATGTGTATTGACGAATGTCAGGCTTCTTTGAGTGGCAGATGCTCGATAGCTGTACATCAGTTTGACCATGGTGACAGCGGAGCTAAAGAGATGGAAATAAGACATGTCTTCATTTATGATAGCACTTTATTTGTTGGACAGTATTGTTTGAATTACGTCCCCTCACACTGCCCACCCTCCCTCTCCCCTCTTTCTATTCCCAGGCCTCAGTAAATCGCCTCACTTGCGCCAAGCTTTACATTCTCATGCCCTCCCAACCACCAGACCCCCCTAGCATCAACCCCCGACAAACAGATTTTTTTCCCCCTCCTCTCGTTCTTTCTCCCATCAGTAACACCCTCATTCACAATAGCAACCTATAACCCCCCTCTAACCATCCTAAATTGCTGCACAGTGCAACACATGTGCTTCCAATTATGTTTTCTTTTGTGAAGAAGCGAGGCTCCTCAGACCACCGCCTCCTTCTTGTATTCACACACCCCCACTTTAGTTCACATGAACACATATGTGTACAAACCATTAGGAGCACCCTCTTAATAGTCGCACAATGCACATTCTAATAGTCTCATTGCTGAAAGGTCCTTTTGATTTGCCACCCCCGTGTTCAATGTTGTAGAGGATTTTTGATGTGATGGGTGAAATTAGTCAGTGATGATATTTTTGGAGCATATGCATTTACCTCACCAGTGTACTTTTCAAAAGATATCAGATGTAAATGTTGAAGAAATTCAGAAATGTATACACACACACACACACACAAATCCACTATTCTCTGACTTAAAGCACAACAAACAGCCTAACTACACATTGTAAAGAATTACTGTATGTCCCCTGTAAATATATATTTTAACATATGCTCCCAAGATACAAACAAAAGTCATTATTGTTTGTCTCTTAGGAGCTGTTCCTGTAGTGCTCTGACTGAGTCACATGGTAGATGTGAAGACCCTCTCTGAAAGCTTGAAGTTCTGGTTGTGACCACTAGAGGAGCCCCTACAACACATGAACTCCACAGTCTGCTCAGTGACAAACACTCAAACTAGTTGCTGCTGCAGGAGGCTTTTCATTTGCCACACTTCAGTGAAATCCTTGCAATCAACTTTGCAATCATCTTCCAACCACTAATGGTTACTGTGGTCTCCTCTTGCCCCCAAACAGCACCAGGAGTCTTGGAGGTCTTCCCAAAACACATTTAGTATTAGATTGTACATGAACTTTTATAAAATGGGAAAAAATCGAGCGCGAGCTCATGCATACATATGTTAGTTCATTGTTTACTGGTGACTCACATAGCAGCATTGTTTAAGTGTAGTTGTTTTCTAGGCCGCTGCTGCTGCGGCTTGTGATTGAAATTACTGTTGCCAGGGAAACGCTCTAATTTGGCTTCATTGTAGACATTGTGGTTTGAGCAACAGGTGCCTGTTATTTTTGGTTGCTTTGTTGCAGGGTGCTGTGTTCTTAAGTACCTTTGTTTGTGTGTGTATGTGCATGTCTGCAAGGGTGTATGCACACAGGTTTGTGTGCTGATGTGTGTCCTACCATGCTACCTTTGCATCTTCACAGGGACAGAAATACACAGCCGCAAGCTGAGACAAGCAGGAGCAAATAAGGCTCTGCGGTTCGCCGAGTTCCACACCCATGGGATCCATAGCATTTGTTTACCAACCCCCCTTGAAGGTGTGAGTTTAAAAAAAAGAGGTTCTTTAAACCAGTGTTCGGTTCACACACGCAAATCAGACCTGAGGGAAAAAAAAAAAAAAAAAAATCAGGTTACCAAGTAGTTGTGTGCTCTGAATCAACCGCCACTCAACATGACCTTTCAGTTTTTCCATTCCTCTGTTTAAAAGGCTGAGGGTTTGAGCTGACAGGTAGGGTAAGTAGATGCACTCTGAATAGGATGCACAAACACCAACACTCAAACCGTGATATGAAACCGAGAGCAGTCCATACTTATTACTAATTTAAATGAGAGATGTTAAGATATCACAGGTCTTGAGGTATAGACATTGCTGCTCATAGATCCATATATAGCCTACTGAATGTTTGCAATTATGGACTATGTTAAACCTACATAGAGCTTGAACACATTTCAGTCAACTTCAGAAAGAAGGTGTGCTGGTTCTGTTATTATAACATTAGTTGATTATATTTTTGTGCTTTATTTGAAGTTTGTCCTCTCTAGGACCATTAAGGTCTCCATAAACACTAAGATGCTAGATTGCATGTTTTGTATAGCTGCAATTCAGAAATGCATTAGAACAACATTGTAACACTGAAAAAAGGAAGAAAAAAAAATCAAATAAAGTAGAATAAAATTAATATAAAATTAGTGCTGCTGCAATGCAGTGGTACATTTTGAGTTAGTCGCCCCAAAATTCAGGAATCATTTTTTACATTTTTAATATAAATTTGATAGTGGTTCAAGTTGCAGGAAGTTGGTTCCATCTGTATGCAGCATAGTAGTTAGCAGCTTTTGACTCTGACCTGAGGCACTGCCAGCTGACTGCCTCTCTAAGATCTAAGGAACCTGCTGGGTTTATGTTTTTCCAACATATAAGAAATTCCTGCACAGTCCTGCCTGAGCAGTTAAGTCTGACAAAACAACAACAACAACAACAACAAACACACAACAAAAATCTTAAATGTACACAGGCAGTGGTCCTAATGGTTGTTTGGAAGAGAGACTAATGGGTTTTGCACAGTTCAACATTTCAGCCATCCACACAGAAAGTGAGCATAGACAGTGGCAGGGGTGATTTTCCACCTCAAAGTTGTGTACGCTGTGCTGCAAATTCTGTGCTGGGAGCTTATTCAATTATTATGATATTACGGGTCAGACCATCACACAGCAATTTAACCTTCTGGTAAGAGCAGCAAACTCTAACAACAGAGGCAGTTAAAGCCCATGCAACCCGGTTTGCTTCGGGCATAGTCCTCCCTGTGCAGTTAAGTATAAGAAAGACATACACACACACACACACACAAAAAAAACACATATGCAAACACACTCAAACATGCACTTTGACATACACACACACAAATGTACTTCACTCTTTCTGGTCCCTTCACACATTCAGGGCATTCAGTGATAAATGTCGAGGAACCGAGAGGGGGGTCCTCTGACCTTAGCCACTGTGTCCACCCACCACAGGCCCCAGGGAGCCCACATCCCGCTGACCTCCTGCCTGGTTGATCTATGTTTGAGAGAGAGAGAGAGAGAGAGAGAGAGAGAAAGAGAAAGAGAAGGAGAAAAAAAAAGTTCTCTTACCCTGTGACCTCTCTCCAGACCCTGAGCAGGGAGTGGGGTCGAGCCCACCACGCCACATGAGGCTCCGCTGTGTGGTGCTTTCGTTCTCTGTTATTCCAACTCTCTGGTTACAGTCCTGAACCCAAGGGGGTCTTTAACAAGGGCCTTGGGATCACGGGCCTGACTGTTAACAGCTCCAAGGTGAAAGGCCTCGGACGCTGCCCTAAGCCCTCCATGTTACATACTCCCCTGGCTTAGCAAACTCCTGGGAGACTTCAGCCTGCCTCTTGGGGTTCTCTTGTTGCCGTGCAATGCCTAGTTTGTGCCTAGCTTTAGGGAAATGGTTTTATATTACTGCTTTTGAACATTGTTAAACTGTTTCCAACATATAATTGGAGACATTCATTTTTCTCATTGAATGCATAGATAATTCAATACCTTTACCGACGATTGTCAACAGTGTTTACCTGATTCTGACGTGTCATGTAAGTCACCCTACCACCATCCATTTTATTTCCCTCTCTCACGAAATGATGGATTGCAGAAGAGAAAGTGAACTTCTAATCATTCAAATATATGCATGCTTGTCAGCTAAATATTCAGCTTTTGTTTCAGACCTTTTTCTTGACCCGACAATTTATCTTTTTGACAGTGTGGCAGTGTCAGCTCAGTGAAATTTCCATTATCTCTCAAACCATTATCTGCTTATGTACCACATTTAAACCTGTCAAAATCAATCCAAATGCGGTAATTGATGTGTGATCTGTTGCAGGCCTAAAGACCCTCTGCTCTTTTTGTCAAAATTACACTTGTCATTTTCTATCTGAAGACATGCCTCTCAAGATAACAGTTGTTCTATTCCCACAGGTGTGATTTGTCTCCCCTGTCATTTCCATTTGACTCTTCAGCTCCCCCCTCTCAGTTAATCACATTAGTTTTAAAGCATGTGCTACAGTACATATTCAGAAAAACTATTGTTGGAATATATCTAGTGTTAGAGGTGCTATTTGTAAGTTTTCTTTGCTTGTTGCTTGACAAGAGCTTTGGCCATTATCTTTATAATACAAGAGGTTATAATACACGCTATGAGCAGCACTATGTCTTCAGGGCAGGTTGGAGGCTACAGTGATTCGCTATCAGAAAGTGATGAGGCGGGCCAGTGTTAACTGGTTAGCATGCTAACTTCAGAAGGGGGAAAGATGAGATAGAGACAAGAGGTTCCATTGGTGTTGCTTTCTATCACTGGAGATAGCTATTGGTGACTAAAGGAATGAAGTTTGATGCTGAACTCGCAACGTTTCTTTTAGACTGGTAAGTAAACACTGGCTATGTAGCGATATCAAAACTTATAAATAGCTTCTTTAAGTTTCATTTGTTCCATGGCGTCCAAACCAACTAAAATAAATTGAATATTTAATTAAAAAATTGACCCTGAAAAAAGAGGACATTATCACCCATTATCCCAATCAATAACGGATTGTGTTGTTTTTAGCCGAATAGAAAGAAGCGAACAGAAAGTTACTGCACCCACATTCATCTTGGCTTGTCAGCAGAGAAAAATTTAGCCACAGCAAAGATTATGCTGTTGTATCCATAATCAGTAAATCTCACACTCGCAGTTGGGATATGCCCTCATTTATGTCAACAACTTTTTTTTCTCATTTGTCTTTTGAACATGTACCCAATCAGATTCAACCTGTGCAAAACAGCATTGGCAGATGGTCTACGGTGATAATAATTATACTGTTGTGTCTGGCCTGGCTGAGGATTTCCTCTGGGAAGTGTCTGGCTGCAGTTGTAATGATGCTCCATTGAAACTGGGTGGAGGGCCATTGCTTAACAGCGAAACAGGCTGCTTTAGGTGAAGAGCAGGATGACCTCTTTGCTCAGACACACATACACAGGTGGGCACACACACCCACACACATACACACACACAGACCAAGGAGCCTTTTGGTTGCGTGATGCTGCATGTGTGCAACTTCTATTCAATCACAGGATGCAATGTACATTTCACCAGCGCTCTTTCTACAAATTCCATGTCTAAAGTCTTTGTTGTCTTCAGTGTTAACTACAATTTTTATTTAATGCTTTTTATCTACGTAGCTGCCTGTACAGAAGCAAAAAATATCTCCCTTATGATGCAACACAACACTACTTGAATAATCTTTTGATAAGACCACTTCTGTTACTGACTGTTTGCTCCTCCACACAATAGACTCTTGAATCATCATGCGCTTCGCTCTTGTTTTGCAACTGCTTACTTGCGTCTCCCATGACCCTTGTCGTTCTACTATCTCAGTCGCACAGACACATCACACCTACGCTGGTCAGCCAGTGGCCTTGCTCCCCTATTGTCTCCCATCCCTCCAGTCATGACCCCGGCCACCACACTGCAGGGGTCTGTTCCTATTTATAAAAGGGGGGTTTCCTCCTCTTGTATTGTTGCTGTTTGCCAGTACTTCCTCCTTTCATTCACTGACCTCTTCTCTACTTCCTGTTTGTGCAGTGAATCAATGGCCATCCCGAGGGTAATTTCGTAAATTTTCTTAATTACTTTGGGTAAAAAGGGTGTGGTTGAGGCTGCATGTGGAAGAAATCTGAGTCATGTCTGGATCCCCAGTGATGTGTCCTGCTGTGGTCACATTATCCTGTTGAACCAAAGTGAATAACTGTAAATTGCATTACATTCATTTGGAAAATAAATTTGGTGCAGTTTCACATTCAATGTCTTGTTCAAGGGTCCTTCAACATGTAGACAGGAAGAGCTTGGAACATAACCACCAACCTTATGATTGATGGTTCTCTAAACTGAGCTACAGCTGCCTGAAGCTGTCTGATATCAACAGAATATAAGGGAAACTGTTCTTTGACATCCTGTCAATAACATACCTAATACAATCTTTACTGTGAAACTAATCGAAGATTACTATCAAAAATATAGATAATGTTTATACTTTTCCAACGAGATAATTCTCGTTGGAAAAGGTAAATCTACCTTTGACATCATTCCTCCTTTAACCGAACAACAAATATAATCCACCTTTACTGAAACAGTTTCATATCCTCTTTTTCGTACAACACTCACGGACTGAAATGTAAAAATGTAAAGTCCTCTTTTTTGAGTTGTTTGGCTAATACTGATGCTAACCTTTTACTAACATTGCTTATACTACTCCTATGAAATTATCTATTCATATCCTTACTCTAAGTAACTTTTCTGTAACTTTTCCCTGCCACCAAGGACCCATTATTTATCAGTTTATGAAGATCCAGGCTGGTGGTGTGCATTCGCCTCTGATTGCAGAACAGTCTGTGAGTTCCACTTCAGATCTCATGTCCCAAGAGAGACCTTTTTATAGTTTAACAGGAACCAACCCTCCCCTGTGGCTTCTACTCATCTGTGCGAATGACATAGTTTTCTTCAGAATTTATCTCTGTTATTTTCTCCTCTGTTTCATGTTTCTCACACAAAGTAATCAGCAGTCGTAAGGGAGGAGTGAGTAAATCTTTTTTTTTGTTTGTTTTTTTTTTTTTTTTGTCGTGATGGTGAGTCGAAGGGTTAAAAACTGGAGCACAATGATACTTTACAGCTTAAACTCCAAATTACAATCACATGCATACACAGCTCTGCCAGTTTTGTGCCAGCCTTTTGTTTTTCAGAAACTATGGCCTCAAGTATTTAGATGAGCAATAGAAAATAAACAATACAGTTGACACTGCAATTCAATATCAAACAATCTCCAACACAACAATGAGCTGAAGCGTGGGCATTACAAGTGAATGGCTACCACTCATGCAAACATCACTTTGTTGCCCAGTCAATGTTAAAACTATGGCAGGAAATGATGTAAATGGTGACCTGGAGAGGCACAAACATTGTATAAAGGGAGTCTCATGAGAGTCTGGCTGACAATGGATCAAAATGAGACCAGGAACAATGGAACACAAGTTACTGACAACATTCACAGCCTCGACCAGATGCTAGTGTGAGAAAAAAGAAAACGAAAAACCTGCAGTTTGATTATTTGGACCTTTGAGCTGTTGGAGCCAAGGCTACGGCCCACCTGGATGTTACAAAGCCTCATCATACAGAGATGGGAGGCTGAACTCTAACTCATGAGCTCTTATCTCATTCCGACATCTGTTTGCACTGGGTCTTCCAGATGTTTCCTGCTTGGCTTCTGCTGATTCTTAGCGGGGCCAAGGGCCTGCACACTTGCCTGTCCTCCCAGCCCAGTGTTGGTGCAAGACCTTTGGGTCCCATCAAATGTGTTTACCTAAGGCCCCAAGCTGATAGTAACCTGGCGACAAGGCTAAATCATATTCCAAATGTCATCATCTGTTAGTGGGAGAGGCAAGTTATTTTTTGATACAGGGCAAATGCTTTGGCCTTCAAGAAATGGGAGGATTTTTCACTGTACTTTCTTATCCAACGGACATTATACAACTGTATATTTTCTATCTGCTGTACTGAGGTGCAGCTAAAATAGTCAATCAAATATAATAATCAGCCAACTGCAGATTAGTCATTCAGGCCTACGTGACTCCATTCACTGCTTATTACAGTACTTAATAATGTCCTTTGTTTTGTTTAAGAGATGTATTGGATGGCAGCCAAAGTCACCTTTCCACTTAATGTAATTCCAGCCTGAAATATGAACAATAACTCCATGTTTATATTTGATGTAATATTTGATAAACAACGCTAGAGTCTAGACACGTAGGCTACAAAACCTTAGTATGAGTCAATGTAGCATCATGCCTCAGTAAGATGAGTACTGACAGAAACTGGAAACATTGTTGAAGCAATCAATCATTATGTGACCATGTGAAGTAGGATTGACTATCAAGAACCACTTGAGAATGTTTGTCTATTGCGAATATGAATTTGTTAAAGCGGCTAAAAAACCATAAAAATAACCTCAGTGTTTCAATTCACTCTCAACACTCATGTCAGCTCAGTTTGAAGGAGCTATTTGTAAGTTTTGCTAGTGCTACATAGCCAACTTTAGCATTAACAGCTGTTTACTTACCAGTCTAGAAGAAATGTTCTGAGTTCAGCATCAAACTTCATTCCTTTGCTCACCAAGAGCTGTCTCCAGGAATGGAAAGCAACCCTTTTGTTTTGCTTCTATTTCTATCTATATTTATTTCCTCTACTGAAGTTAGCATGCTAACCAGCCAGCACTAGTCCTGCTGGCCTGTCTCTTTTTTTTCCGATACTGAATCACAGTCTACTACGCTGCTGAAAAAGTAGCGCTGCTCAGAGGGCGTATTATAAGCTCTTGTTTTGTAAATGCAATGATGGCGTTAGCTCGCGGCAAGACTGGTAAGTAAACAGCTGATGCTGGTATACAGTATAAAAAAACTTACAAATAGCTCCTTTAAGGTGACACACAGAGCAGAGAGACCAGAAACTCCAAATTAATACTAATGTTGCAGCTGAATGAACATAATATGTAACTGTATTTTAAAACTGTAGAACTGAACATTTGCCTTGTTTATGGTAAAATAGAGATTATTTATATTTTGATATTTAATTTAACTTTCTTTTAACTATCTTGTCATCTATGATAAATGGCTGTTTATAGTAGCCTAACTTGGAAGCTGAAAATAAATGTGAACATATTTTGGCTTCTTTTCTTACTCAGATAATACACCAAGAATCTGAAGCATAATTCATAAGAAACAGAACAGTTGTAATCAAAAATTAACAAATGATACCTGACACTGAATGTCACGTTTGGGTCTCACATATTGTACAAACTGCATTGCACTTTGGATAAAAGCTTCCAACAAATAGTATCTTTCACCCATGCAGTAATATGATGTTTTCTTCAGGCTTTATCAGTGGTTCACTGGGTAGTCAACTATTACGTTTCTTAATCAGTGTCTCATCACATACATATATCGTGTTGTGGAGTTGTTTGTGAACTAATAAGATGTTGCATCTCACACCCAACCTTGGAACTACTTACTTAGTAATACTACTACTTCTACTACTACTACTACTACTTAGTGTCCCCACAGACTTGCCCAAGCTTTGTCTTTCTGTTTCCAGTGGCGAAACTGAGATGTACAGGGTTTCTATCTAAGCAGTGCAGGGATTAGGGTTTTCCTGCAGCTTGATAATAGTCAGAGATGGTCTCTTACAAGATGCTGAGTTACTCTATCATCTCTGACAGCTATGGAGACTGTTTGCCTATCTCCTGTCTCGCCCTCCTCTCCCTGATATACTTCCTTTCCCAACTTTCCACCTAACCGTCTTCCCTCATAAACCACCCTCCAACTCATCCCAACCTCATTCAAACTGTTCTTCCTCTTTATCCCAAATCCCTCTTTTATCTGTCTTTCCTCATCCTCCTGCTCTCTGAACCAATGCTGGTGCAGCAATGGAACAATATTTAATGAAGTTGGACATTTAGCATAATTTATCATCACATTTTTTTTTTATCAAAACATGAAAGTAAACAGACACAAAATGAAATTTTATTATAGATTTTAGAAGCTAATTTAATATCATTATTGTTTCATCAACTTTTAATTACTTTTTTTTTGACTCGGAGAACTAACACATACCACTCCCTTGACACTTTCTCATAACTGTTCTGTATTCATATGTAAAACAATAGCTTCTGTGTTCGGAAAATGACAGCAGATATGGTGTCTGTCGCAGCAGGCTGCAGCGCTGCAAGGTGAAGTCTGAAGACGAGAAGCCGTAGCACATATTATATCATGAACTGAGTTTCTGAAGCCTGGAACATCGTAGAGACATTGTTTGATGGTTTGTTAAATGCGTAAGTGCCACTTCTCTTCACCCACACACACACACAAACAAACCAGAACCCAGCACCACCCCTGACTCACAGCGGTTAATTGATTTTTTTCTTTTTTCTTTTTTCTTCGTTATCCATGTCATAGATTACAAACATTTCAGGTGAAGAATGATTGTTATGTGCAGGGCTAGGAGTGTAGTTGTCATTTTGCAGTAACACAACACCATTGCCATTTTTTCCCATGCTGGCTCATTTGAATCATTTTCAGAGAAAAGAAACTTTGACAACACGGTTCAATCATCGTGAAATGCACTGACAAATAGTATGACAGAGAAGTATCGTTTGTGTACATGATTGTCTGTCAGGTCAGTGTGACAAAGATACACTGTATAGATGCAGCAAAATAAACTGTAGCCTGTCTTATGCTGTCTATGTAAATCTGTTATCAATTTTGAGTTATTTCTAGTAAGCTTCTATTCCTGGTGAGTTACAGTGCTCACACCACTGGCACTGATATACATTGGCTTTCAGGCAATGGGATCTATTTAATATCCTCCTACGTTTCATTTGAATTATAAGGATCAGAGCATATTTATAGGATGTACTGCCAAGATGTGTGATTTTTTCCAGACCGTTTGGCACAAGGCTTTGCAGAGTGCCCTGCAGATGGTTCTTTTATTCACCTTATCTGCCTTTCTTCCTCTTTTTTTCTCATTTTTCTTTCATAAAATGCTCCAGCTCAGTCTTTTTTGGAGAAAGAAAGAGGAAATCCATCAGATCTGCAGTGGTGCACCGTACCTCTGGGCTCATAAATTGTACATGCCTCAAAGTAGCAGGAAGTACAGGCCTAATAGGGTGTATCCTCCAGGTTTCCTGTTAGGTTAACCCACTGGGTCTAGGGTATTCTACCTTGCTATTGGATCATAAGACACAAACCCCTTCTTGCCCTAACACTTAAAATGAATGGGCCCATAATTCAGTCAAGCTGCAAAGTCACCACTGAACGTTTTTTTTTTTTTTTTTTTAACTGTGTTGTATTGTATTGTATTTGCGTAACATGTATTTTACAGAAACATACGCCTCCAAACCTCAAGCTATTTTTAATGCTGTGGTTAGTATTGTTACCAGAGAGCAGTTGATCTGTGAGGTGGGAGGATCTCATTCCAAACAGGTCATGGTGATACCGTTAACGTCTCGCTTGCATGGTAAAGAATGATCAAGAAAACACACTTGTCAACCAGCTATTGGATTTCTGTATCATTATAGGAATCACACTCGTTCAGATGCACACATGCAGACACTTTTTCACTGCTTGATTCAATTGTCAGCTCTTCGCTTAGTCTCTAGGGGATGAAGTGTGGCTGGCATTGAAAGGGTTAGATCTGA
>NW_019524970.1:81771-118018 GCF_002814215.2 Seriola lalandi dorsalis | reverse complement strand
GTTTCTCAAGAGGGATTTTGTGTGTATGTAATTCTAAGACACATTTATAGTTAAAATAGCAGAAGCCTAAACTACAATATACAACAAAAGAGTATACCCTCGGTCAATATCATTAAAATGTTAAGTAACAACAAATCCTGTTCACTTAATACAACTTTATTTGTTTTTAGCCAAAGGCCAAGAAGAATGAAACCAATTAATTCGAAAGACATTTGACTAATTAAAATGTAATGAAAGGCCCATATTTCAGAACCATATGCGACTAAAGGCAGGTACACTCGTCATTAGTCAGATTCTATTCCGTTTTTTTCCACCATTGATGACTGATTAGATCCTCCTGGGCATGGATGGTACCAGTCTTGCAAATCTGTGAAGAGATATTCTGCCATTCTTCACAGATGATTCTTTTCAGCTGCTCTTTGCTGCAGGGAATTTGTTGCTTTTCCTTCTGCTATACAACACTCCAGAGGTGTTTTTATTGGATTCAAATAGTTCATTGTTGTTTTTTTTTTTTAAGTGTTTTTCTTCTTTAAAAACTGCAGTGTATTTCATTTGTATTCATTATCTGATCTAAAAATGTCATCTCCCCTACACCTTTTGCTCTCATGCAGCCCCATATCAGTACACTCCCACCTCCATGTTTCACGTCAGTAGGTTTAACTTAAACTGACAACTCATTACAAAAGCCGCTTGATTTTAGTTTGAGTTTATCATGCAATCAAAAATGTCCGAGATGAGTTCAAATGTGCACAGCCTGCTCCATGAATGGAGTGGAATGACAGGATCAGGAGTAGCGCAATGTTGTGGGCACAAAGACCTCAGACTGCAGTGGAGTCAAGAAATTTGCCATCTGAATAATTATTAGTAAGTAAGTTAGTAAGTATGTTTTTCCAAGGCAGTCTGTGAAGTTGGTACTTCAGTATGTGGTTAGAAAGAGACATTGATGGGGCGTCGTGTGGCGAAGTGGTCTAAGCAGGCGCCCCATGTGTATAGGCCAAGTCCTCGCTGCAGTCGGCCCCAAGTCCTCGCTGCAGTCGGCCCCAAGTCCTCGCTGCAGTCGGCCCCCGGCTCGAGTCCCGCATCGGACGGTCTTTACTGCATGTCATTCCCCCTCTCTGCCTCCCCATTTCCTGTCTCTCTACTGTCCTGTCAAATAAAGGCATAAAAAGCCCCAAAAAATATACTTTAAAAAGAAAGTGACATTGATGATGTTAGTTTACATTACTCACAGAAATATGGTTAATATCTCAGCCCGTGGTAGCCAACATTGGCTAGCTAGGGAGTTAGCCAATACATAATTCTAGCTGTTGAATTAGAGTTCAGCGACCTCATCTAAGAGCACCACTGTTTGATTGAAGTGAATTCCCACGCAATTTAGAGTTTTGTGACATTTTAGTGTTATTAGTCCACCTGAAATGACCCACATGTAGGGAGCGTGACAAAGGCCCAGGACCGTTGCGGATGTATCAGCTCTTGTATGTTTTAGCGAGAAGTGACTTCCCCTTGTGGTAACATTCGGAACTTCTGGTACAGAATGCTGAAGAGTGGTCTCTTCAGCATTCTTCTTCAGTGTGCAGGCTGCAGTTCAGCATGTACAGGAGGTTTAAAAGACTGCGAGTACGCAAGAGCTACAAGAGCTGATATCAGCAGCATCCGAGTATAGTTGAGTCGAGTATGTGGGAAGGTTTTCACGGGTTTGTATTGGTTTGTATTACTGTGCAGTCTCAGCAGCATGTTTTCCCCTATGGTAAGCCCCTAGGCCTAGGGGAAAACGTGTGCTCAAAGCAGGCTAAACTTTATCAAGCAATATTCAGGTGAGTTTGTAACACTATTATGGTTGTAATGCTTTCATTTATGTAGCTGGAAGTTAGTTTTGTAGCAGATAAAAGGTGAGTAGGCGGGAGAAGCTGAAAGCTGTTGTCAGTGTTAAACTTAGAGTGCAGGCATACATCTATTTCCTGGAGGCAGTGTGTACCAGCATGAACTTGATTCACATTGAACTCGCTGAAATACAAGTAGAAAAGCTTAGTTTGTTCATTTTGGGCCTGACCTAGCTGCAGCTGTGTTTTGGCTTATGTTCAGTAGTGTAGTGATGTGCTTGTATCCTCTCCCATCTTTTTGAAGTCTCACAATCTGGTTTCTTATTTGTTCAGGCAATTCCTTACCATGTGGAGCCATGTTGCATTAGACACATCCCAGGGTGTGCTGTTTTAGTGAATACTGAAAATTAAATGAAACCATTATCAAACCGCATTTGTCTTTCATTTACATCCTCCCTGTGGAGCAAATGTCTGTGTCATCACTATTAATCTATTGACACACATATGGGACTACGCTCATCTGATGACATCTCATCACGATGAAAAACAAACTGCTGTAAGTATTTACAATTGCTCTCACAGGTTCAGACCCAGCTCCACGCTCTCTTCAACACCAAAGCCCCTTTTTACAACTGCTATCAACACAGTGATTATTATTCCTCACTCTTCTGTAAACACCAACTTGTGGCTGTAATGAATGTATTCCGTGCATATTTCTTCCTGTAAATGTTTTTCTAATTATATTTAACAAGGTATGAAATATGCAACAGTGTGAGAATTGTGTTATGTCAGTTAATCGAAACGCCCAAGAGGCTTTTGAATTTTCCTTTCGAGCAATGCTTTTTCTTCTCACCACCTGCTCTCCCCCCTCACCCCTCTCTCTCTCTCTCTCTCTCTCTCTCCCTCTCCCTCTCCCTCTCCCTCTCCCTCTCTCTACATGCATGTATGCACACATGCATACAGTGCAGGTGAAATTCAAACTAACTGGAGGTAACTGCATCAAGCATGTCGGCTCTTGTTTGCAGTGTAAGGTAGTGATATGTTGGGGGGTTTTTCAGGAACAAGAAGTATGAAATTCAGTTGTTAGTTTGGCATTTTGTGAGTTTGGCTTCTTTGTTGTTTTACCAGAAGTTGGTTGGGAGGTTTATATAAATTTAATTAGTGAAGGATCTGAGGAGAGACTGGTCCAGACTCGTTAATTTGGTCGAGGGGCAGGAGGGGCGGGGGGGACTCAGGTAGCTCAGCCAAAAGAGGAGAAATATGCCTTCTGATAACTGCAAAGTTTTCTTGGGTCTTAGCTGGCTCGCTAAGCCACTGATAAGGCTGCATTCAGGAATCACAAGCATTTGAAATGTGTATAAACCCTGCAGCTTTACTGTAAGGACAGGACCTTTAGAGTGCTGCCTTCAGGTGGGGCTGAGCTAGCTATTCCTCTCTTCTGAGAGCAACTCCTGTCCAAACACCTCCAACACCCACCACTCACTGTGCACTTCTTTACCTGGTCTCCCTGGTGTTGTCCCTCACTTATAAGTCCCTTTCAATAAAAGCATTAGCAAAATGAGTAAAATGTAAAATGTAAATGTTGACTGGTAATTTGCCTTGTGTTTATCACTGTAACCATAACCGCAAAGGACCTCTTACCTTAGGGCTTAAATACTGAATTCAACTGAAATCACAATCTTTTCCCAATCCTAACCAAATAGTTTTGTGCCTAAACCTAACCAAACTATACCTGTTCCACAACCTTAAACACATGTTTATTATTGTTACCATGACCACAAAGTGATGAATGGGTTGGTAGGGATAAATGACTTACATGGCCGTTTAGGCTAGAAAAAAAAACAAAAAAATGCTCATTGACAAGGTATTCATTTGCTCATTTATTTTCCTCTATCCATTCATGGCACGTTTTTATAGTTACTGTATACTGAGGCAGTTTACAATACCTGGTAAAGGCTAAGGAAAAACTGTCATGTCACAAGACGTGTTTATTTTTTTAACTATTTAACAAGAGCCAAAATCTTTACCTAACCATAATGAAAGTGTTTCAGTACTCTTAAACCTCACCACATGTGGGATGCAGGACCCAAAACCCAGTCCTCCACTTTGTCCGCCCACCACTCTGACCACCTTCCCACGACCTCTGCGACTTCTGCACAGGAACATAATAACTTGTGGAAATAGAAAACAAGTTTCCAGTGAAGATAATCCAATTTAATAATCAAATTTGGAAATTCAAGTTATTACTATATGAACATATTTTCTAGGAGACTGAGTTCTAAATAGAGAAAATGTGACATGCGGGTGTGGAGAATTTGGAGCTGGAGTACATGGTGCTGGGCTGAGTAATGAAAAGTAATGTAACAAGTAGTGTGCAGTAACTACTTTTGTTGTGTAATAATTTATAAATAATTCGATTTTCAATTAACTTGCCCAACACTGCTTGTCTACCATCATAATCAAAATCAGTAACATTTAATAAAAGCACTCAGAAATGTCATCGGGATTCCTTAAGCTCAAAAGCTCACTTTCAAAGTAGCTGCCATTATTGTTGTTGAGGCGCCTGTCGGTATGAACCAGCCTGCTTTGGCAGGGAGGAGATGACTGTGTTGGAACATTATGTTTATACAAGCAGTGTACCATGCTGTTGAACTTACAGTTAATGAATATGCAGCTCTTTGAACTTTTATATTGCCAAATAGCAACTATTTTGTTAAACGTCTGACCAAATTAGTTAAAAAAAAAGGCACCATCAAAGTGAACTGAAGTGGGCCAAAAGTCAGTTGTTGTGTTTTGAAATAATACTCCTCCTTGGTAAATGACAGTGTATAACAGGCAGTGGTAGTAAGTCAGTCAGATACGTTCAATCAAAACAAAGGATGTCTCAGTTTCTATGTTTTTTTTTTTTTGTTTTTTTTTCGTGCAGAGCAGTTGTTTGGTGGAGGATTGTGGCGCACGGCCCATCACAGAGCTGATATTTTAGTTAAAGCTGGTTGAAGGTGCTCAGCTCTGCGGGTGCAGCAAAAAATTACTTCTGGGGTGGAGTTTCTGATAAAGGTGGTTTCCTGTATTTGCTTCTTTTAGCGAGGGACTCTGTGTGTGTGTGTGTGTGTGTGTGTGTATAAAGAGAGAGAGAGAGCGAGAGAGAGCTGTTGAGAAAAGCAGTTCCAGCTAAACAGAAAGTGTAGAGGATTGTCAAATCAGCAGAGTGTATCCTCTTGGCCATTCCAGAATCTTAGAGTGTGTGTGTGTGTGTGTGTGTGTGTGTGTGTGTGTGTGTGTGTGTGTGTGTGTGTGTGTGTGTGTATATATCCGCGAATGGAGGTATATGTGCGTGCCAATATGCATGTGCGACCACTCCACTTCTAATGCACTGTGTTTACAACTGTAGAGTAAGTTGCTAATGGTTGCCTGGTCAATGACCCTCAAAACAGACTGCCTCCACCCTGTCTCCTCCTGCTCAGCAGGCCCTATCTGTGCCACCACTGCCGCCCACACTCTCATCTGCTGACAGGGAGGGGAGACTGAGTATGCAGAAACTGAAAGTGCTGTAGCAGCTTTAGTTACTTTACACACACATTGATTTCTACTGCACGAGTAAGACTGCACTCTTTTTTTTCCTCCAGTAATTATTATTTTAACATGAGTTTTACAGTATTTTTAACACTGAGTTATTGCCGTACATCATCAGGATTCACTTTGGACATTTTATTTTAGTTTAAATAAAAACGGGAAACCGCTAGCAGTAATTTATTATTGAAATTTGGTGATGTAATGTAGCTGCACTAAACTCGCAAACATTCTGAGTTGACCATTCAATTTAGACATGATACATGTACCGGTGGTCAGACTGATTACACCAGTCATAACGGGGACAACTTATAAACATACATGGTTTACTAAATCCCACCAGTTACAACTGTAACCAGAATTAGTTTATCGACTTTATAAACTGCTGGGTGAAAGGAAGGCTGTACATGAAGTTACAAGTCAAACAGAGGGGCTGTTTCGCTGCTAAGTTTTTTCTGTATGTTAACAGAAATATGTAGTGTTGTGTAATAGTCACATAAGAATAAAAAAGACTAATAGTAACTTACTTACTTTATGACTGTATACTTTTAAAAGTGTAATAATGTCTAATGAATCAATTTGTTAGTTTTGATTCTGAAGCTTCCCACCAGTCAATCTGTGACCAAAAATAAAGCACATATTTATATATATTTTAATCACTAGAATTAGGTAAAAAAACATGAGTACTTAACTAAATAACACTATGTGCTCTGTTAGCAAATAGGACTAATCGGTGCAACAAAATCAAATGCTGTAATTAATTTCAAAAAGTCCACCCCCCATGACAGGGAAGGTATGCAGCAATGTCAGCAAGAGCTCCACATGTTGCGTAGGCACACAGAGTTGTTAATATTATGCAGTTGTCTGATGAGTCATTTCAAAAGGATGAGTACAGTTTATCTTTCGATATGGGAATAGACAAACATGGCTTTTACAACAGGAAAACACTGATGTTAATCTAATGTAGTTACTATCTCGACAAGATCACAATAAACATTTTGTTCAAAATTCAAGAGAAGTGTCACTGTGCTCCGCTTCGTGTCAGTTTGTTATCACCTGACAGTGAGTTCCCTCTCACCGCACATCAGCTGTCCTCAGACTCAGTGCACTGGGCTGAGTCCTTCACCACACATTTGCTTTGAGTCTCTTCTCTCCTCTCTGTCCATTTCTCTCTCTCGCTCTCTCTCGCTCTCTCTCTCTCTCCCTCTCTCTCTCTCTGCTCGGTTAGTGACTACAGGGGGAGATGGTGAGAACAGTGGGCCCTAGCCTTTCCCAGCCACAGCCCAGAAGATTGCTGTGGAGCAAGGAGCCCACCTCTTGCCTCAGCCCCCGGCCCCCCGGCCCCCCGGCCCCCAGTGATGTGGGAAAAGCCTGGGAGGGTGTCCCACTGAGCGCGCTCAGGCAGTTGTCCCAGGCTCCAAACCTATCACTGCAGGCCTCTCAGTGGCAGCACCAGTCAGGCCGAGCTTGTTAAAGGCAGCTTTCTTCATGAGTGTTTTCTTTGCCATGTTGTTTCACCTTGCCTCAGACCAAACAGAAAGTGCCACACAAGTTGCAGTCGGAGTCACTGAGGTTTAGTTGCGCCAGTGAGTCGTGACTTCTTGTTACCACTTTAAAAGATTTGTGTAAACATCTGTTTGGCTTCCCTGAAACAGTCACGAGAAGGTTATTGATTGACACAGTTTTAAGAGTTGTTTTCCAATCTTAACTCTGTTTTTTTCTCTTCTTGTTTTTTTTTTTTTTTTTTTTTTTTACTGCTTTTGCATCAAGCAACTGTTAAAATCATTACTGCAATAAAGTTGAAGTGTGATGACTCTGATGGCCAAAATCTGAGAATTACACAACATCCATGTGGAACGAGAGTGATCGCATGGTGGCTCGGTGAGTAATCTCTGGCTAGTTTCAGTGCGTTAAACTGATAAAGAGCAGGAGGATCTGTGTTGTGTCAAATCCTATAACAAGCCAAACATACACACACACATTCTCACACACACACACACGCGCAGATAAAACAACTTTACACCAATGCAGAGGATGAGAGTGCCAAAATATGGGAAAAAGAGAGGAATAAAGAGAGATCATTGACCTTCATCTGGGTTTAGAAAGCAATATCATTTTAAGATCCTTGCATGTCTCCAGCAGAAGTCCTTGCCATGGGAATGGAGATATTGTTCCACAGCTTACACCTCCTCTGTCATAATGTTTTCATGTGAGAGGAGGAGATCAAGCAGAGCAAAACTGCTCTGAAGCTCCAAGTCCAATGATTTTTTTTTTTTTTTTTTTCACAAAACACACAAAGACGCATAAATCACCAGTGCTATACGTTCACATGCACACCCTTCTCTCAGCTGAGAGTTAGCCAACCTATTGCACTGATTCAGTGTCCATATGCGAGGGAGCAGATCTTTGTATGGGAAACTGTGTGACCTGAGGAGCGCTTGTTGCTCCGCAGCATGTGAACAGCCACCATCCTCCCTCTGTTTCCCCACGCTCTCCTTCCACCCCTTCTGGATTATGTTTTTCTTTTGTCTTCTTAAGGTTTCATTGTCTCAGAGAAGCAGTGACCAGTGGGCATCCTGTGTCTGCTTTACATTAGCTCTGAGTCACCAGGAGACCCCTGTTTACACTGACTAAGACACAGACACTTGCCAGGGGGGGAACTTGTCCCCCCGCCCTTTTTTTTTTTTTTTTTTTTTTTCATCATGGATTTTGTGAGATACATGCACTGTCAGAGACACTGGTTTAGAGGCTGATTGCCACAGTGTGTGTGTGTATGTTTTATGTGTGATGGTGGGGTGGGGCAAGGGGGAATGGTTTGTGGTTATGTGAGCAAGAGCTTCTTGGCACATCATCATATGACTTTATTCTCTCTCACACAGTCAGAGAAAAAAGGGGATGTGATGTGAGCACACACAGGTTGTTTTATTGTGGAGAATGATCACAGTTGCAGAGTCACAGTAAACACAGGATTACATAGCAACCACAGAGAGTTTCTAAGCCGGTTTGTGTAAATATAGGTAAGGTGCTATTGACTCTGTGGGTTTTCCAGGATATTTGCTGCTCATTTAAAAATATAGTGATGTCGTTGTGCTGTGGCTGTAGGTGAAATATTCTGCTGATGCCACTGACAGCATACCTGAACGGTACTTAGTAGGCAGACAAGTCACTCATTCAATGCCTGAACTTTAATTGTGGAACGTTGTAATTCAAACTGTCAAATACATAGATAACCAGACAAAATGAGATGAAAACTATTCAGACAAGAGGTAAACTCTATCTGAATTAAATAAGATTTGCAATATTGTCTCTAAAATAAAAAGGGTACAGTATGAAAAATTTGTATTTTTTGAGATGGAAAAATTTGAGAACATCCATGCAATTAAATCTAGGGGCTTACTATTGTTGACACACCTAAAAATGAAAGCCAAACACATAGTCAAAGATTATTATTGCACTCTGGCTTTTCCAAGATAAGTTCTGCTCAAACTCAATTTATAAATGTCTTCTACCCAGGATTCCCAGGAGCTCAGACTGGCTACTTTTGTCCTGCAGACCTCTTTGGGTCCCTTTCAGCTGCCAAGCACAAACACATTTCTGGACACAAAAAGCATTAGCAGTGGAGAGATTCATGTGATATCACTGAACCTCATCTTTCCACAGCCTGATAAAGTTGAGGCCAGTGGTTACTGTAAGGAGTTGGTGCTCATGGTGGGTCAGAGAAGGGTGGAGCTGACCGTGGTGCTGCACAGGTGAGCTCTGTGACACACCTGCTCAGCTCCATCACAGGTACTGGAGTACTACAGTGCCTCTGGTCACACAGCACTCAGCTATATGTGACTGATGTTTACTCAAAGGGCTACATTGAATTTGAGTGAAAATTATTGAGGTTTTGGAATTGTAACACATCATCTACTGGAACATGATCAGACTGCATGCTTTGGCATAATACAAATAATTTATCACGGACATTATCAGCTTGGGAAAGTTTCTTTTCTTTTCACGGTTCAGTAAAGATCCGAATGACTAAATGTTTCTGTGATGGTAAATACGACTGCACTGGTGTCCATAAAAAGCTTAACCAAAAAACAGTGAGAAACAAGACTGAGTGCAGTTAGCCTCTCTGAAGCTGTTTGCCACAGCAGTTCCTGGAGATAAATGCTGACATAAGAATGCTAACATGCTTTTTGTGGCAATGTTAACATTCTGATGTTATTTACCATATCATCGTCTTAGTTCAACTTATTAGCAAGCTAAGTATGCTATTTGTTAATTTACTCCAAAGATATACTGCAGCTGAAGTTTTGCAGGTACTTCGTTATAAACAAAAGTGTTGGAAAAAGTAAAATTGTAACCTGGTAACGCTACTAGTGGAACAGCCAATGTATCACCAAAAATATTAGGATTCAAATGTCTGCATTCAAAATCCAATCGACTCACTCGCGGTGGCTCTACAGGAGGAGTCAGAGGATCACAATGATTATGATTGATATGAATGATGCTTATGATTCGGCCTCTGGGAACCATGAATGACTGTACTTAATTTTATGGTAATCAATCCAGTAGCTGTTAAGATATTTCAGTCTGGACCAGTGGACCAACATTGCTGTCCGTAAAGCCATGCCACTAACATGTTTAATAAAAAAAGACAAGCTTGAAATACATGTAAAGTTCTCAGAAGGTAAATTGGGTGAATGTTGAATTTTGTATTATATTGTGTAAAGATACCCTCTCCTGATCTTCTCTGAGTTTTCCCTTCGTCCTTCTCCCTGAGTGCCAGAGGAGCTGCACTCACTTCTCACTATCTTCCTGTCTATGCTATCATAACTCACAGCTCAGGACCGAGCAAATGTACTTACTGTTATTGGAACAAAAATAGTTCATTCATTTTGTATACATGTGCCTTCACACAAACCCCGGGTGTTTCTGTCCTTTCCCACAAAACTTTAACCTCTGAAGTGCCAAAGGTTGAAACAGCTTACTTCACTCACTGTGGTCTTCGCAGAAAGGGGCTGTGCTTAAATTCCTCATGGGGACAAGACATTAAGTAGCTCTCTAGTCTTTCTAATCAGAAGGAGTTTTACTGGAGTTTTACCAAACCTCTCAGTTCTAACTTGAAGCATTATTCCCCGTTTCCAAGCTTTCACTGTAAAAACTTATCTTGTAAAAATCTTAGTCTGAGCTCATCTGTGTGGAGCAATTACTCAGCCACCTCCTCCATAAGGTAAGCCAAAACAGAGCATGCAGCATGTCATGAAGCACATCATCAGCCAGTTCTCATGACTCACTGCAAACAGTGGGACAGCAGGTGCTGAGATTTGGCCTTTCACCACCACCTCCTCCTCCGCTGTACATCTAACTGAACCATATTTGTGCTGACCATATTTTATGGCTTCTTTTTTTTCTGTATTTTGTGTTTGCTGTGCAGGGCCCAGTGAGCTGTGTCAGAAGAAGAAGAAGAAGAAGCAAGTGAATCAGAGAGTTAAGCCAGACAAGTGGCAGTTGAGCAGCCAGCCTGCACAGACTGCAGGGAAGGGAGTGCATGGCCAGTGAAGGAAACTGAAACTGTACCAGAGGAAAACGACTTCAATAAGTCAAAGGGCAACTTAAATGTGTGATCAGTGCAAATCTATGAAGTGCAAGAACCAAAGTACCATGACAATTATATGTCTTTGCTTGAACAACACACTAAAGCATGTAGTCTGTATGCATTGTATCTATTCTTCCTCCATCATCATTCGCTTCAATCTTTCTATATTCACTTACAAAATGTGTGGAATGGGCAAAGGTAATAGGTCTGAGAGACTGTCAGAGATATAAAGGCTGAGTGAAAGTATGATGTGTAATTGGTATGATTATCTGCTATTCAATAGAGCAAGCAGTCAGCTGAGATAAAAAAAAAATCTCTTCTTCCATAACTGTGTTTTTAACTTTGATTGGCATTTCTTCTCCATAAATGCATTTTTGATTTTGAACATACATTTTATTATTGATCACATTGGGGGAAAAGAAATGAAATAAAGGAAAGCCTCAAAATCAGGCAGCCACTTGTAAAAACCTTATCATCTCTGGAAGCTGCAGTTGTTTCATTCGCACCGGTTTTGCAGTGTGGTTTCTGACTGATGAGTAATTATAGTAGAAAGCATAATAGCAGTTATGGGTATTGTGCAATTGAACATTTCCTGGAAGATCAGTGGTGTTATATCATACATTATAATGTAGGTATAGCTCTTTATTCTCCCTTACTTTACTTCCAATTACTTACCGTGAAAAATGTTTCTCTTTACAGAGGGCTATCCTCTACAGTTTGGTCCAGCTGTTGCACAGACCTGTTTGTAATAACTCCCAATTTTCAGTTGACCAACCTTATAACCTCAAAGTTATTTCTCCCATGATTATTTAGCCGTGGGGGCCAAAGCCTATTAAGCAGTGCGCTGGCAGAAACAACACAATCAGCCGCACTGGTGATAGCAAGCTATTGCTAAGAAGTGGAATAAGTGCTGCTTACATTGTGTGTTTCTCTTCGGCTGCAGTGAATCACCATGCTTATTGTTGAATATCTGTGGAAAGTACCTGCTATAATAAGCAAGGTTTTTCTGCAGTTTGTGTTGACTTGTTGTAGTGGAAAGTCATGCAATAGGAACAACAATAATGACCACACAGGAGGGCTGAGCTGTGAATGAAAAACTGAGCGTAAGAAAGAAAGAATAGCAAAAACTGACGCTTGTGGTCAGGGAAGTTGACCTGTAGTACGACTTTCTCATGGAGAGGGTGGGATGAAGTGCTGAGGGCAGCAGTTGCAAGGACGTCCACTGTGTGTTTGAGTGTGTGTGCATGAGAAAATAGTTTTTTCTTTACCAATTTCTGCCCTTTACGCTCCCATTCAGTTTAGTCGGATCTGATTCATGAACTGATTTATGAATAATGATGTATCATTCTGTGCAGTCAAATGTTTGTCACTCCATGCATGTTGAGTCAGGCATGTATAAAGACAACATCTGTTGGCTAAACTTGAGTCTGTAATGTACATAATGCATGTTCAATGTCACTTAAAATGTAAAACAATACAACAGTTGGAACAAGAAGGCTGTAGGAAAAAGGTTGCCTGGAGTAAGTGTGTTTGTGTGTGTGTGTGTGTGTGTGTGTGTGTGTGTGTGTGTGTGTGTGTGTGTGTGTGTGTGTGTGTGTAACCCAGACAGCAGGGAGAAAGAGAAGCGGTCTTTTCACTAACATTGATTGGAAGCAGATGTTGGCAAAAGCCAAGACAGAGAAGAAAATGTTTCGGAAAATTCTCAGGGCTCAGCCTTCCCTTTCTGGGCCCTGGCCCAGGCAGCCAATCATCGCACAGCACCCGCTGGTCTTAGGGGTGAAAGACGCGGTCCTATTGGATGGAGATTCAAACGTGGGCGTTGGGAGCAGATGTCCTGGGAAAGTTGCTGAATCCCAGTCGACTCACAGTAAAAGAAGAGCAAAAACATTTGCTTGTTCAATTGGACAGTGACCAAAACCTGTTTTAATCCAGCTAAACTCTCTCCCTCTCTTTCTCTCTCGTAGTGCTTGTACAAACACTTTAACAATGTGTCTCAATGCCCCAGCTCTGTGACTTATACATTTCAAACAGAAGGGCTTTCAAATAGGTATTGAATTGGCTCACAATAGGAAACCTAAGAATAATCTTTTGTGAGAAAAGAAAGCTGACTGAAAGACCTCTCTCTTTTCTGCTGTCTTCTCTCATTTGATTTGGAGACGACGTTTGAAATGAATGCAGTTAAGCGCTTCCACACCTTTGCCATCATCCAACCACTCATCTCTCCATCCCTCCACATCTTTAAACCCTGTGCTTCTCCTTTTCACCCCCTAACCTTCACCCTCCCATATTCAACCCTCCATTCCATCTCTCACCCCCCCCCATCTCCATCCCCAAACCCCCTCTCCTCTCCTTTCACCTCTCCTCTCCCCCCGTCATCAGCACCCTGATTCAGTCACACTCTAGTTCACATACAGCCTCACCTGCACACAAAGCCCCCATCTTACTCTTTTATTGTGCCAGTCTATTGCCTATTCACAGCAACAGCACAGCACAAATCAATCATCTTTCCTAATGGAAAGTCCACATTAACATGAGAGGACGCTCCATTTCCGTCCCAGAATGCCAGGTCGACTGGTACCTGAGCCTCAGCCAGTGCAGATCCGGGGGCCAGCAGGCACTCTCATTTCAGGTGGGATAGCAAGGTGATGCCGTTAGGTCCAGGGGTGGCTCTGGGAGTCAATGGTGTATTAACTGAGGATGCGACAGTGGCAATAAAAATGCAAATTACCAGCCAAAGCAGGGGATGGCCTGGATCTGCCCTTCACATGCCTGGATAATACAGTCACCACACCTGCCAAGCTATGTGGTTCAACAAATCTCAGACACAACAATACAATGGATGAGGGGAGGGGAGGAACACCAGAGGTTTAGAGTGTGTAACAAACCTTGAGACCATAGGTGCTTTAGCTAAGGAATGAGCTTTATTTTTATCCGTGTCAGTCATTGTTGCTTTGAGAAATAGCCTCCATTATGTCTAATTTGTATTATTTTAATAAGAAAGTTAATGTATGCAATTGAAGAGAGAAGACCATGCACATCATTTGTCAGTTCTTAAAGTTCAATACAAAAGTGCCTTTTACCCAAGACCAGTGATTTTGGGGTCTAGAAAGGGGAGATTGCTCAATTTGACCCTAAAGATTATTGCCACACAAACACGATTGTTGCCCAACCTTAAAAAATTGCATGTTCCTGTTTTATGCTATGTTTTGTCCTGCACCCGACTGAAGTTTGATGTGCACACCATCCGTTATATTTGTCACTCTGACAACAAAAACTGGCAATACACCTCCAACCAACTGTTGACACAAGGCAGGTTGATCACATTTTTCCATATTCTGATGGTTGATGTGAACATTAATGAAAGATCCTGACCTGCATCTGCATGATTTTATGGCTGATTGGATAATTGCATAAATAAGCGGGTTAACAGGTGTTCCTAATAAATTGCTTGGTGAGTGTATATCAGATGGGTTTGTGCAACTAATTTATGATTGACTGTTCTACATTCCTCATCGTTTTCAATCAAGGTTGATGACCACAATGTTTCAATTTTCCTTCAAAAAGTGAAGGAACTCTCAAAAATGTTCAACCGAGAGAAGCAGCTAAATTTTAGCTAATTAATGCTTTTGTAAGCCTACTCCCTGTCCCGGCCCGAAGATATGGACCAAGTTTTATGATGATCGGACAAATGGTTAATATGTTATAGCCGATATTAGCTAAGCCCCGCCCTTTTGCGAAGATATTTTGGTTGATGGCGGCCATGCTTTTTGACCAATCTTGCTTATTTTTAAAAGAAATGTGTCCGTCAGTCCCCCAAGGCTGTATGCCAAATTTGGTGTTGTTAAACTTAAAATTCATAAAGTTCTATGAATTTTACTGTTTTTCAGGTGCACTTTTTTGTAGAGCACATTGAGCTGAACTTTCGTGTCAAATTTCAAGTCAGTCAGACAAATGGTGGGAGGGGCGTGGCCTTTTGAAAATCTCTTTTTCGAGCCTAACTTACAGCGCCACCATATTGCCAATTGCGCTCATACTTCTTGGGCAAGTAGTGCACATCACTTTCAGTTACTTGGCCAAGTTTCATGTTTCTCACTTATTCCAGCTCACGGCAATTAGAAGACAAATAATACATTTGAGCAAAAACAAATGTATGCTTGCTCATGGTCTTAATTGAGTTTATGTTATGTGACATAAGTTGCCTGTCCAAAGTAATTAATGTCACATGTGTCACAGCCCCTCCCACTCTGCTTGTGGCTCTTTGTCTTTTTCTTCCTGATTAGGAGGTCAGGTGTGTGAGGTGTGTCAGGATAGCAGCACACCTGAAACCAATTCACCTGAAGGTGATATAGAGGGATGGAGAAAGGAGTTCTCCCGCTCTCCTCCTAGGAAGCAGGACCTTGTTTGGTTTGGTGTGATTTGGTTTGGTTTTGGTTTATCTTTATTTTTCATGTTTTACACTTCCATACATTCATGCATCTTTCTGTGTGGAGTTTGCATGTTCTCCCCGTGCAAGTGTGAGTTCTCTCCGGGTACTCCGGCTTCCTCCCACAGTCCAAAGACATGCAAAATGGGGACTAGGCTAATTGGATACTCTAAATTGACCATAGGTGTGGCTGTGAGTGTGAATGGTTGTCTGTCTCTGTGTTTGCCCTGCGATGGACTGGCGACCTGTCCAGGGCGTCCCCCGCCTCTCGCCCGAAAAGATGCTGGGATAGGCTCCAGCCCCCCCGCGACCCTACTAGAGGATAAGCGGTAGAAAATGGATGGATGGATACATTCATGCAATCATCTCACTACTGATTCTACTGACATACATGTTACATTTTAAACTTGTGTTTTTGCTTGTCATTAGTTAAAATGGCTTTAAACTTTAATTATTTGTGGGGTCTCCCTTATTTTGTGATGAATCACCTCCAAGATTCATGACGCATGCCTATTAGCCAGAGTATGAACAGGGTCAAAATTAGAAGAGCCCGGTGCACTGGTTTCCAAAAACCTTGACTCATGGCACTAGACCAGATCACCAGAAGAGAAATCCATGAGAAGGGTCATATCTGAGAAGACATGGTACTTATCACTCTGCTTATGGTAGTCCCTGGACACCACTGCAGTCCATGGTCCAAGTCAGCCCAACCGTGTAGTACAATAGGACATGACTATATCCCCATGCAACTGTGTCTTTACTCAGGCCATCAGAGCCCCCAGGGACAGATTGGTTATATTTCACAACTTCCCTGCGTAATGGAACCACTGAGTTGGCCTCTTGTGCGTCACAGGGATTCTCTCTCTATGAAGAGGACATTAAGTTCAGGCAGTGAGGATGGATATAGTTGTATTTCATCCTTATCATAGCAGAGGCTCCATTAGGTCTTACAGTTTAATTTTATTAAAGTTGTCAGAGCTTTTGCAGTTATAACATTTGAAATAAGTGTGTGATATTTTCAACTCTAAAATGCTAAAAATGTCAAATGCCAGGCTTTAATTCAGCTAGCAGCTGCTGCACCGATTTTTACAATTCATTTAGATGACATACATATGCACTGTAACACTCATATGGAGATTTATATAACTAACCTTGATGATTTATAACATGCATACAGTTCGGTTTCACCACATGCATAGTTTCTTCTGGTACCATTCACCACCCCCGATGAGCGTGATTGGTTTAAGAGATACAAGGACAGATTTTATAAATCTATTACAAACTACTGTCAGGACCACAGAACATCTAGCTGCCACGTGTTTTCAATTCAGTAGTATTTGCTAAGACGGATTCTGTAATTTGGCCCAGCCACAGTAATGTCTATTATTTCATTTGGATGCTATGCTGCTAATTAAGACTCAATCCAAGGCAAAGGACATGTTGGAAGGCAACAGAAAGCACTGCTACTGCTTGAAGTATTTAATAGTGTTAAATGCTGCTGTCAGCCTGACAAAAGGGTTGGTAATTGAATTAAAAAATTCTAATAACTGGTGCTTTTCCCAGACCTTCAATCATAGACGCCATTCACTCAGCTATAGCGGTCAGTCATCATTTATGAGTCAGTTTCCATTCTCCCACTCATATTTTCTACTCCCACACAGGATAGCCCTAAAATTCATATTTCATAAGTCAAAACTCTGTCATTTTGCTTTGTTTGACACCATGAAAAATACAGACAAGAGCTATTTGTGCTATCAGTGTGATGCAGTTTTTCAGTAAAGCACCTCTATGACGTTTTTGCCTTCTTGGCATTAGACTCCATATTCAATAGCCTAACCAGGAATGGGGGCTGCAAATTAGCTTAAGCCAGAAGGAGAACCCCACAGACATAAACAGACCAAACACTCAGTAGTATCATCTGTTTTTATTGCAACAATGTCTCTAACATGGCCAATATTTTCCAACTTCATGGTTCCACTAGTTCATCATTTAATCTCCCTCCCTGTCTTTCTCAGTCATGTTAAGACTACATGCAGGAGACAGATGTAGCTTGGTAAGACCCTTTACATAAATATTTAGGTTTGAAATCTGACAAACGAGCCTCACTCCAGTGTCAAGAGAGCTGTAAGCTGCTGACGACAGGAGGTGATACTTTTTGTCAGGAGAGGCAGAAATCATCAAACATCTTTCAGCGACTGCCAGGTGTGACAGTTCTCACTTTCTGCACAGGCTTCCTCTTCTCTTTATGTCTCTCTCAGCTGTATTTCACTTTTAAGCAGAGCATTAAATCAGTGGAAGTTTTTTTTTTTTTTTTTGAATGAGGCACAAAGAGGGGGAAAATTGGGCAAAGTGTTTCTGTGTGAGCCAGCTTTGTGTCTGATTTTGGATGCAGAATAAACAGGTATGAGTGGTTTCATAATGGTTTGGATTTTGTTCCAGGTCTGTTGGAACGTGCACTGCATGGGCAAGTGTTTAAAAACGTGCAGAGCCATCACGTCTGGTCTGGATCATCAGCTCAGTCAGAGTGAGGGAGGTGGAACAGGAGAAGAACCACCTGGGTAACCTCAACCTGCCCTCTGCCAAGAACACCACCAGCAGGTCCAGCAGAGGAATATGGGTTTGATTTTGACAGCAGACAGCTCTATCATGTTTGCTTTGGGGTTACATGTGAAATATGTGAAATCAGTCGTGTCTATATTCTGTGATTTTTGCAGGGTTTGTGTCTTATGTGATTAGCATCACTGTCATTTTTACATCACTTTCATGGTTCATGTAAATCTGTACTAAAGTAAATAAACATTTCTATAATTGGGTCTATGTTTAAGACAGTGGTTCTCAAGCTGGGGGGGTAGAGCCACTGCAGGGGGGGTGTGGATGTCTAGTGGAAAAATATGTAGGCCTAATGGAACTTGAAGTTGAATTATAATGATTTATGTAGGAAAAATAAAGAGTTTACTGATGCTCTCGTGCTGATCTTTATTTCACTAAAGTTCAACAGGGATCCATTTTTATCAGTTGCTTCACCTATTGTTGTTAATAACTAATAAAAACTGTGGGGTGGGGTGGGGTGGGAGGTGTGTGAACTTTTTTTTGGCTTCTGAAGAGGGACATGGCAGAAAAAGCTTGAGAACCACTGATTTGAGATGTTTTCATGTGCTTTCTCTTTTGTTTCTACATTCAGACTGACATTTTCTTAAACTGAAAAACAGCTTGAACTGTTGGACCTGTGTATTGGCTGTACTGCTAGACTTACAGCAGCAGGACCAAACAGCTGTGCAGTTTAGGGCAGCAGGCCATGGCCCTGTATGTTTTCTATCTGCAGTGGAATTTATATGAGCCCGGGGTTACAAGCACATGAATGGGCCCCAGTGTGCTGGTTCTGTTTTGACGTCACCTCATCAGTGCACATGGGCTACACTCATCAAAACTGGGACACACCATGGCCCGTGTGTATTTCAAAGGCAACCCAGGCCCCATTTGAAGCACCAGTGTGTTGATTTGAACAATGGACAATTTATCTATCCAATGAAAAACAAAATTCTACCAATAATTTCCTGTATTTGTATTTGTATTAGAGCACCTGCTCTGTGAGTCATGTTGAGCCACGTCATACAGAATATGTTTAAGTAACCTTGAGTCTGATGACTCAAAATCCCGTCTCAGACCACAGGAAGTCTTCTATCATAGACATAAGGTTTGTGTTTGACCTAGCTATATGTTTTAATATAGCTAGGTCTAGTAGTCAATAGTAACTAGTCTAGTATAATGGTATAGTTATTATTAGTAATATTAGTATATCATGCTATAGTTATAATAATATAGTATATAGTAGTAATAAATGTTGTTTAATAATAGTGTATGAGTCAAAACAGTAACACCACACACAATTATGAAATCTTTGTTCACATATATTTTATAACATTTTGAAGTACATTAAGTACATTTTAGAAATAGAAGCTACAGTTTATAAAACCTTTCCAGCAGAAATCATTGATGGGCCAGCATCAGCCTTTTTTCTCTAGCAGACAGGTCTATTTTCTATATAAAAAAGGATTAAAAAAACAAACAAACAAACAAACAAAAACAAAAACAAAACAAAAAAAATAAAATCGCTACATTTTTTTGTCCTGCGCTACCTTTAAATTCCCATGAAAGCACCAGCTGTCTGCATCTCTTGTCTTTTATAAAATATAAATTATTGAAAAATATTCAAATGTTTGTGAACTAAATACAATAAAAATGATCTCATAAAAAAAATACAGAGACACTATAAAATATACAAAAAAACAACATCAAAAACAAAAGAAAAATGTTTTTCCTTCTGAATCCATTCTGAGATATGCATATGCCACAATCTTTTGGTGTGTATACACTTGCCTGACTAAGGTTCATTAATACATAAGACCTGCAGTAATCTGTGACAGTTAACAACAGTATGTAACAGTATGTTTCCTGACAAAATAATTTTTAAAAATACGAATATTTTAAGTAACAGAAGGTTTTCTTTGAGCACACTGATCTCATGAAGTCAACCATACAAACATTATGACCTTGTGTTGGGGCATCAGCAATCCTTAGAAATATATTTAAAGCTCTCTTTAACATAAAATACTGACATCAGTAAAAAAAAAAAAAAAAAAAAAAAAAAACCTGAACAAAACAGAAAACAGTGTTTTGAAACCTTGACACCGACATGCAGAACAGAATGAAGGTACAGTGAAGCTTATTACTAATTCATTTGTTGATTTTCTTTGTGTCGGTTGGGTGAAGGTTTGCGAGTCAGTGCTTGACAATGGTGGACAAGTTTGTTACCAATTAAACATTATGAACATATACAGCATCTCGTTCCTGCACTCAGTGGGAAACCCAGGTCAGCGAAGGCGTTTCTCTTTGTCCTAAAGCTGTGTGCTTTCCAACAAGTTAACAAAAGATAAAAGAAAAGTCAACACTTTCCAAAAAACGCGAGAGATTTCTGGTCCCTGTCTTCCAACACTATGGACGATACATGGAGCACTGTGGCCAAAGACCTCACATGGGTTTTGGTTATTATTCCTGCTTTGTCTCTTGCTTATTTGTGTAATCTGGGTCTCAATAAAGCATTATGAAATACAATCTGTACAAATAGACATCTCAAAAGCTATTTTCATCCATATGGGTAACATTCAGCCACTGTAAACAATAACATTATATTCTAAGATGATTTTTGACTTTGGCATTTCCCATAAGGCCAGTGTACAGCCACTGTTCTCACTGTTGGGAGGAAACTGCTGCCAATTTGCTCAAATGTAACCAGTGAATGTCTAAGCAAGTATTTTTGAGCAAACTACACAAATACGGGTGGAATCTTACATGAGTTACTCACTATGAACTGAACGTTATTTTGTTCATAGATAAGTAGCACACAAAGCTAAATATTAAATACAAATGTTCGTCACTAGTCCTACACGTCTCTTATATGCATTCGGGTTTCCACGGAAAGCTGCATCCGACCTTGATGGCAGTGGCACAGTGCACAGCCCACATAATGCAAACCCCCAAGCAGTGCCGACTTGCATCATCTCTGTCAGTCCTCTTCCTCACAAGTGATCATCATCTGTGGGATCCACACATTTCTTTCAGTCACCTTCATCTTCATTTATCCCGCCTCTAATTCTCCCTAGTCAACATTTTTCTATTGCCTGTCCCTTTTACCTACACTGTACCTTCACACTATTCTGCAGCCACTTCCTTATGGCCAAAATGTACTGCATAACGAAAGAAACAGTAATCTGACATTCTTAGGATTTTGTAAAATCACTCCCTCAACTACTCCATCTGTGATTTTATTGTACAGACAGACACATAGACTATTCAAACACTTCTAAAGCAACGCTAACATGGACAGTGAACCGACAAACTATGCATCTAATCTGCACATTGAACAACGCTTCTTACCAAAGACTCCTGATTTTCCCCACATAGATTGTCTACAGTTTGCTAATACTGGTGGTATATGCAAAAATGCATAAGTTTCAGTCACAATATGTGTCTCGAACAAGGTGGCAAACATGTACGTAAAGGTGAAAGCGTCAGTTTCAAACGCAACGGCTACTTTCAGTTGTCTTGTCAATCAGACAGCTCCTGGTATGAGTAATCATCATCACCAGGTCCTCACACCCTATAAGAGCACAGGGCCAGTGTCTATAGTGTTGTCTGATAACGAATCAGCACATTTTCAGTTAAACGCTCCTGGAGAAGGGAACAGTTAAACTTCTGATGGTATCTAATATTTGGTTCCACTGTGATACCTTCATTTACAACGTAAGAAAAAATAATCTTTCCAATATATGCCTGCTAGGTAGGTTTACATTGGGTGTTCTCAACATCAATAATACAATACTGGCACAAGCATCTGCTTCTTAAACAACAAATTATAAACAACACTTTTTGGTCCAAGCTGAAAACTCTCTCCTTGCCAAAGAGAAACAGTGAACATAATATCTAAAAAATGACATTAAACCTTCCTCAGTTCATTTTTTTTTTTTTTTTACATTTTGGCAACCATTTTTCTTAGCGAGAACTTTCCGCCCCGCTGTGCTCGTCTCCCCACTGTGCTACTTTAGGCAGAATGGAACCCGAACTCTACCCGATAGCGCTCCATCTGCCTTGAGCTGCTAAATAATACCGGTATATATCACACATACGCACGCTCACACACACATGCGCGCACACACATCTCAACTGCAACAGAGTATGAATACAGGCTTTTGGGTTGTGCCTTCTTTTGAAAACATGGTCTGAGAGACAGGAGCTCGAAGTTGACAAAGACCACAGTTAGCCGTTAAAAACATTTTGGTCCCCAAGAAAAAATGGTTTACCGATGCTATCAAACAGTTAAGACCACTTTATGAGCCCCAGTCCATGTGGCTCCTTAACGTTTGTCCTCACTTCCTGTTTCAGCTTCACTTTCACTCGTCCGTATCAGGCTTTACGTCCAACATTGCGTGCAGCTCCTCGGGAGTGTACCCCAGCAGGCTTTTTAAGTCACAGACAAAGCGGTAGACGTAGCGTTTCCCCGACGTCTTGTGGATGATATTCTTGTCGTAGTAGTAGCGCAGGCCACGGCTCAGCTTCTCATAGTTCATTTTGGGCTTGTTTTTCCTCTTGCCCCACCTCCGGGCAACCTGAAACAATAAAGGGAACAAAGTGGGGTCAAGATGTGTCATTAACAGTTAGAAAATCATACAATAAAAGTTCAGTTCAGTTCAGTTCAAGTCACATAAAAAAATCAAATCAAATCTTGTAATCATCAGTAAATGTCATCATCCACATGTACATCCTAGGCCAGTACTTTGGTGTTTCAGTATGACTAAGTCATTTTGAAATGAATCACCACTTACGTGAAACCTGCACAGTTTAACTATGAATGGAGCCAAACAAGGCAACACAAACACCCTGACAACGTAAGAAGATATCTTGTTCATCTGCTTAACTACTGAGGACCTCCCAGCACGTGTGCCAGTGACCAGCGGTGTCGCGACCTCTCACCTCATCTGGGTCGGAGAGCTTGAACTCCCAGCCGTCGCCTGTCCAGCTGATGAAGGACTGGCAAGACTTGTCGGTCAGCAGCTCCAGAAGAAACTGCCACAGCTGGATAGGGCCGCTGCCTGCACAACAGATGTGGGAGAGAGGGAGGTGTGCATTTAAAGACGAGCTGTTTACACTGAGAGGACACATTGTTGTTGGTTGCTCTGGGGGTTTAAGTAGCAAAGTGTGAGCTCAGGGAAAAGATATCAAGATCCAGATTCAGGGAGCACTCATGTTCTGTTTTCCAATGTCCCAAAGCACTGGATTATATTTCAAGATACAGTACATTGCATCTATCTGATGGTATGTTAATGCTAAATGAAGCAAGGATAAAACAGAAAAGAGACTGACAATACTTGAAAAGCAAAGTAAGTGCAAAGAAGGTAAAAAGGAGGCAAAGATCTCTACAGTATGAAAGTGTTAAATATTCATGCCAATTATTCACTTGTGTCTGAAGAGGGGCAAAGTAAACCTTCTAATCTGGGTCAGACTGAAGTACAGCAATGGAACCAAATGTCCTCCTAAATACAACAGTCCCATTCATCATGTATTCCCTTGTCTGCCAGTTGCCCTGTGCACTATGTGAATCTAGAGTCTGCGTTCCACACTGATGAAATCACTAGTTTAAAATAAGAGAGGCTGCCTTCGGCAACACATCTCCGAGACTTGAATACAGACTCTGTGTGTGTGTGTGTGTGTCTGTGTGTGAGAAAGAGTGCAGTTGCTAAGTCATCTGAAATGTTACAATGGAATGCCTTTTTCATGAATGAAGAGTAATATAATAACCTTGTAAAACCAAACTTCAGTGTTATTACATCTCATGGAAAAAAAGGGGGGAAAGCAGAACAAAGATCAACCTAAAAAAGGGGCTGGTTCTATCTCTGAACTAGATTCACAGAAGTACACTTTGATCTTGTGGTTTTTCACCATATACACTAACCCACCCACTTTTGAGGCTCGCATGTTGAAATCACACCTGCCTATGCAGCACACCGCCTCAGCAAAATGAGGCTAGGCAAAAGTTAGCTTTCTCGAACGCCTCAGAAACCCAAATATACCCTCAAACAACACAAACAAAAGCTTTCAGGGACACAGACGCGTGGGTTGAACACTCGAAATGGCGTCTCAGAGCCCTCTTTGCTACTGATAGGATTCGAGAAGGTGGATGACAACAGCCACCCCAACTTTGGAAAATAAGTGGCTCCGCAACAGTGAGTCTCTTTCAGACTGGAGTTCTGACTCGCATTCCAAGAGTCTGCTACTGTAACAGCGAGCCCTCATAAGGGTAATACAGTGCCCGTTTACCAGCCCCCTGTGCTCTCACGCCAGAATGTTGGCGACCCTCTGACAAAAAAAAAAAGTTTCCAAAAATATGTTTCAAGTCTCCATGTACAATGGGCCTCATTGAAATAGCATACAGTGTGGCAAAAGGGGTGGTTAGGGTGGGGGCTTGCATTCACAGCAGCGTTAAGTATTTGACCCATGGCATGCGAAATGAGCCTTGATCATATGCAGCTATAAACAGGAAAACAGGATTCATCTATGGATTATTTCACCCAAGTTCAACTCAAAGGTGTTCGAATCATGATTAGCATATTAGAGAATGTGCGACCAATGTGGTGCTTTAACTTGATAAGCAACTTTAACAATAAATCATTTTTTAACCACTTGACTGAATCTAGTGGTAATGCAAATGAAATCCCCTCTGTGTGTGTTTGGACTTGCGAGACAGAGACAAAGAGGAGAGAGACGGCAAAGTAGCACGATACAGACGGTTTACAATGTTGTGAGGCAGCGTGATGTTAGTGTATACAGAGGTATAAATGGCGAATTGTCACAGGAAACCACGGAGATGACAAGTAGAGCCTCACTTATCTCTCTGTAGCCTTATCAGGCTCCTTGTCCTCGCTACAAGTGTCACCTGTCACCCCGTGACTGAGACAGGAAGCCGAGCAGAGCAAGCTGTCAAGCTGTCACAAACATCAATTTGAGATTTTTACAAAAGCCTGTTTCTTTATTTTGAGGTTTGATTTCTTTTTTTTCTTTTTTTTTGGTTGAGGTTTCTTTCTCTCTCTTGCTCTCCCTTTCTTCCCCAAATTCTTCATCCACCCACACATGCACATGGGCACGCACACACATGTACACTCAAAAAATGCTTCCATCTGTCAAGGACTACACTCTCCTTACACTGCTCCTAATAACAGCTATGACCAGAGCAGGCTGCTCGACATTTTTCCTTTCAGGGAAATTGGGGTGATTTAGCATGATTTCTTTTTTTTCTTCTTCATCTTTTCCTTTTCCACATTGTATAAAAGCACAGAGGAAGCACATTCTCACATCCTCAGTGAGAATATATTACTGTGCATTAGGCTGGAGACACTCGCAAGGCTTTCACATATGAGCTCTTTGGTGTCATCTGTGCTCTCTCTGTCTCTCAATAACTGATGTGTGTCAGACGTCACAATTAAAGTGGCAAATGGAGTCTGTGGAGTGTTGTGATGTGCATTTGAAAAGGTGCTGGAGGAAGATATCTCCACATGCTTTGGTTTACGTTTTGATAGAGCACAGATTTCTGTCAAAGCAAATAAAATCATAAAGATTTGGTCATAGCTTGTTTAAAATCTCAGGTATTAGAATCTCTGTAGTAAATACAGAATGTTTGTCAGGCCAAGAGTCCTATTTACATCTAACTATATCAGCTTATGCATTATATTTATTCTTATGCATTCATTTTTAGTTTATTCGTTATGTGAAGAGCTTTCAAACTGTGTCTTACTCATTATTTGATTATATGTACATTACGACATCTTTCCGACATCATCACGAATGAATGATTCATTGTTCTATAAGCGGCTTTTGAACTAATAACCATAGAGATGACCAATTAACTTGTGCATACCAACTTTGGAACAGTCTATTGAGATCTGATGTATGCATTGTTGGTGACGTTGGAGATTTGCTTGGAGTTCCCCTTTTTCCAATGCTGGCAACCTCGTAGCCTTGTGACTATAATTTAAACACGGCTGAAAAAGTCCCCAAACACTTCGGCGTTAAGAAGCGACTCAGTGTTTTCAGCGGAACCGTTCAACTCGCTTTACACTCCAATTTTTAAACAGCTACTTGTGTCATAAAGATTCAACTTGAACTAAAATCCTTTACCAGTGTCCACAAAGATTTCATATCTATTTTCTGAGGCAACACATGATTTGGAAAGTTTGCTCTTCATGTTTTAAGGTAATATTTAACACGTATTAAAGCCTTTAAGTTATTTATATCAGTTTCCTTGGTTCATATAATCTTAGAAACAGACTGTTAAAATGCACATCCTGTGAAACTGTTAAAAGTGGTAACAGTAGGAGTTTTTTCATGCACATTTTCAAACCAAAAACCATGTCAGATGCTAAAATAGTGCATTTGCTTTAGAGGAGCCTGCAAATATCTCCACATCTAAAAGAAGTTGGAGAACATACTTTACATACACCGGTTCTTTGAGCGTGTACGAGTATGAAGATGCGCCATGAGATGAAGAGATAATTTTTTCTTGGTGTTATGTGCAGGGGCAGACATGATTTTTGTGTTTCACCAGCGTTGCTAGGACGACCCAGAAAAAAAAAAAAAGAAAAAGAGGTTGAGATGTGGGCTGCAGATAACAAGGAGGTAGATGATAAGTGAAGACAGAACAAAAGACTGAGAGAGATAGAGAGGATAAGAAGAAGGAGAAGAAGGTGCGAGCGAAATATGTTTTGTTTCCTGTAATGTGCATGACTTGTGCTGCCTTGGTAAAAGGTGTTTTTTTTGGTCTTAAAGCAGTGCATTAAGGCACCCCCACATCTGGGGCTTTTGCAGAGCATCAACAAGTGTGTTACATCTGAACGTTGCCTCTCATAGAACTGGTGGAGGGAATTCTGCACCATGTGAGAATGTTTCACCCCCCCCAAAAAAAGAAAAGTCATGCACATAATAGTTTGGGGTTTAATTTACCCTGATTTTGAGATATTCGCTGCTGAGATTTCTGCAATACATTTAGAGAAAAAGACAAGTTGACCTTTTAATTGAGCTTTTGTGTCTTTATGTTTATAGAGACGAATGATCTAGTCTAGGCGCAGTTCAAGGCTATAACATTCTTTTTTTTTTCGTCATGCACAAGAGTGAATGTCAACAAATGGAATCTTTTGAAGCAAGACATGATATCTTAAAAGTCTTTTGATGGCATGCAGACACTACCGGGATCATAAACCCCACTATTATTATATGTGTAACTATTGTAAATAAATAAATAATGCAGTTCTACATTTTGTAAAGTTTGTGTAAGTTAGGATTAACGTTATTGGTTACCCTGTGATTTTCCTGCCATGACAGTTTAAAAATGTCTGCTGTGAAAAGGGTTTATAAAATGCTGCAGTACTTGTTGGGGTAGGACTTTATACAAAAAGTTCTAATGTATAAACTCTGACCTCTACACATCTTACCTGTGTATCCTGCCAGAGCCGCTGCTGGGATGACGGGTTTATCCTTGCTGAGGTCTGAGCGCTCCCTCACATAGTCTTTGAAGGTGCCCTTGGGCTTGTGACCGTGCAGGGCGGTGGGGTAGTCTTCCGAGTCGAAGCTGTCATACGAAGGTACCCGCTGCAGGCTGCTGAATGAAGACTGGCTGCTCCACGACTGGGTCAATCGGTCACAGCTCTCAAAGCTCTCAATGCTCTCAAAGGAGTCCTGGCCGCCGAGCTTACCTGAGATGAAATGGAAAGAGGGTTCAATTTTTAAATAAAAGTTCTTGCAAAAGCAGCAAACTGTACATTTTATAGCATATTGTATTCTTAAAAAACACTGAAGCCTGAATTTGTAATGTGCATGTCATTCTTTTCTTCTAAAGATTTATGTGTATTTTGGTGAACGTAAACTGTCACACATTACGTCGCCTTTGACAAAGGAGCTATGTGTATGGAAGTGACATAAACAACACCTCAGGAGTAAATTATATTCCTGCTCGCTAAGCTATAGTTTTCAGTACAGTGCTACATCTCTCTCCATTTCACACCTCATTTCACGTGCACAACCACCATTCGAGTTTGATTTTAAATGGAAGACAATCACACAAATTGCCTTGCTATTTTTGGCCTTGGGAAAGATAAGAGGAGCCTTTCAATGGTGAGTCATTAACAAATGACAGATAATGCAGCGCCTCGATTGATGCCGAAATCTTCCAACTGCTGAAATTGAAGCCACATGTGGATATCAGTTGTGTTGCAAAAAAATACTTTCCCACGTTGGGAGAGCACAACGCAACGCTCAAGAGCTTGGTATGTGTAATGCATGAGGACTCGACCTCATACGTTGCAGGCAAATGCTTAAAGCACCATAAGGGGCCTTGTATAGTGCACTTGGCACATGCTATTCATTTTTACAGCTGGGGATTTGTGAGAAGAAAATCCTAGCTTTGTGACTATAAATGTAAACCATGCTGCTAATTCCTCTGTAAACTATCACTGGGAGAGAAAACAAGCCCGTGCATTCAGAAAAGCAAACAGTTTCATGAGAAAAACCCCACGCTTGCTAACTGAGGATGACACCTCTATCTCCTTACCCAGAACCTTAAAGTTGAGTCAAGGAAAAGAGGCCAACAGAAACAAGAAGAGAAAAAAAAAACTTGAAGGTTACACCACTTGAACTGTTTTACATAAAGGACAAGCGGCAAGAAGAGAACACGTTGTGGCTTTTGTTCGTGTATCACACTGACAAAAACAATAGTTTTCTTTTTTTCCCCAGCCCAGTCTAGAGTGTATGAGGCGGGTTTGCTTGAACCACAAACCAACTTGAGGGCCTGCTTTTTTTCTCCTCTAATACACACACATTGATGTGGCATGACAAGATTCTGGTAGCTTCAGCACAATAACACGCACGCATACACCCACAGAAACACTTAACATTTACATGTACTCACATAAACACACGCACACACATGTGGACACGTTTATCAAGCAATCAATCCAAGCAAAGTGTTGAGTGCAACATACATGCAGCACATTCTTCGCTGCAACGCTTCTCCAGGCTAAAGCTATATTCTTTTCTTTAAGAGCCCTCACCTCTGCTGAGGCGTCCCACACACATGTTGTCAGGGGATACCACCTCTTGCTTGACAGAGAAGTAGTCCCCCTGTAGCGGGTTGAGGGGCGTGTCCCGTAGGATGACAGCAGGGTATTCACTCTCATACTTGAGCGTCAGCAATTCCTCTGAGCTGATGGGATGAAGCGTCTGGTAGGACTCTGTGATGAAGCCGGGCTCTGAGTATTCAGAAGGAGGGACACACTGAGCATGCTCAACACCGTAGCCTGGAGACACGAAGGAAAACGAGTGTAGATAGAAAGCAGTGGGGTAAAACAGTGGAGGAAAAGATCAATCTTAAGAGAGTGGAGTCGTTATCCCTCCTGTGCTGATGCTTCGCGTGTGAATCGTCCATAACGAAACACAGCCTTGAGTGCATGAGTGGAATGTTGCACATTTTAGGCAAGTTTATTGCTAAGACGTAACCTCAGCAAAACTTTAAGTGATGCCTGTGATATATGGTCAATATACACCTACTGCTGGGATCAATATCCATTTTTACACTACACCAAACCCCGATCCTCTTTTATTCACAAAAATAAACCTTGTTTTTTTTTTCCATTTGCATTCATATTCCTGGCATGTATCTCATGCTATTACACCGACTGATTAACAATATAATGAGTGTAATAAGTACTTACTGACAAAGTAGTCTGAGGTATAACGGGATTCCTGGAAGTTGGAGGTCAGTCCATTGATGGGATAATGCTTTGTATCCTCTTCATGAAAAATAGATAGAGAGCGTCAGTGACCTCGTCATTGATTTCATGTATCGTGTAACTGCATCCAGCATTATCAAAAATTAATGACCTGCGCTAAACTGTGTCTTCCTGTTCGGCTCTTGTACAGCAAATGCCAGCAGCATATGACCCTCTTGTGTATGAGTGAGTTTTTCTCACTTAGCGTATGTGAGATAACAAGTCTTTTAGCGTCTAGCCACTGTCTTGAAACTGTCTTATAATGCCACAAAAAAATGCCAAAAAACAATCAGAAAATCAGTCTTAAGATTAATATGACCTCACCTTTTTGAAGCATTTCTAAATGTTCCCAAAGGATGTCACCAACAAAGTCAGGTGCTAAGTCCAAGAAGCGCTCCTTCCCCATCGCACACAGGCTGGCTCCGTTCATGCAGAATTTGTTGAATTCAACGTTTTTCAGACTAAACTCGTTCACTGTCCACGTTAGCCACTCAGCCACATGGTTTTCTGTCCACTGTCTGGGATCTGAGGGATCAGAAATTGCAATTGTTATTTAGTCATGTCACTGTAATACCTTTTTTTTTTGGTTAAAGTAACATCAAGTATTATAGGTACATTATAGCTCTACTCTCTGAAGTGCATATGTATTCATACATGTATTCTAACATTGACCTTGACCTATGACTGATATGACATACAGATGAAATTTGGACTTTTTCTGGTTCTAGCACTATGAACCACAGCATATCACAAACCATATTTATTTCTGTTTTCATCACGTGAAAACTCAGGCCTCTGGTTATGCTGCAAACTTTCACACTGCCTCTGTGGTAAATATATCTACCAATAGCAAATCAATCAGCAGCAAACAGGGAGGCAGCAGTGGATGTAAATAGCAGTGGTAATGACAAGCCAAAAGCATAGTTTTGCAGATATAGCACCATTACATAGACAAGACACTGAAAGCCCTGCTGTTTCCAAACAGCATGAAGAGGCTCGGCACTCAGCCTGAATTTAGGAAGCTAACTCATTATTTTACTGTCTGTCTCTGTGTCTGGATTCTCTGAAAGTTGGAATGTCAGTCAGTCTGCCTGGACTGAAACGTATTTTAATGTAATGCCATTTTTGGAATAACTGGGTTTCTCCTGCCTTTCAGTGAATCCTTCTAAGAGACACCCTCACTGAATGATCTAAAGCAGGCGATGACGTGAGAGGATCTAATGAATGTGCGTCCTTGACATGTGATGTGTTCAGGGGGTTTTGGAGGGGCTCATGCTTTACTGATAAGATTTCATTTCCCCGATGCAAATGTTAATATGGACTAATGAGAGTACAAGCAGCTTACAGTCCTACCTTTGGGAATACCCAGCCGCTGCTGTTCCTTTGTGAAGCCACTGAAGGTGGCCTTCAGAGCCTGCGACATCATCTCTTTACTTCCTGGAGTTAACAGGGGGACATCGCCGCACTCCGGATCTGCCAATCACAAAACAAACAACATTGATTATGATGTTATTTTGAGTAATATCTAGATCTATTTCATTTAGCATTGCAATTACTAACATGATAATATTATATAATGCTTTAATCATTATTGACAACAGCTAAAATAATGTATCCTGTATAGTACTTCATACCAGTGAAGCTTACTGAATGGAAAATTGAATCGAGACAGAGAGAGGAAGGGGGGGTTGGGAAAAGAGCGACTTGTGAATGTGGTTTTCTTAGCTATTTACACAGACACACACATGCACCCACACACACACAAACAAAGTCAACACAGTTGCATCTGACCGTGATCAACAACATGGTTCAACAATTACCTCCCGTCTAGACAGACACTGTCGCCATATCAGATCCAATTTATTTAAACAAGAGCTGTCACACCATCAGATCTGGCCGCTTTAAAAAAAAACTGAGGAAACACTGCATGTGCACGGCTTCTGCAGGCGACGCACATGTGCATGTGTCAGGAGACTGAATAGCAGATAGTGGAAATCAGTGCAGTTTATAAACAGAATTTAGAGCATGGTGATTTGGAACAGTTGAAATGCATGTGGCTTTCCGACTGTCTTTTGTTCTGTTTATTTACAAATACTACAAGCACTAATTTCTCTCCTACACGCACATCCTGGGTGGGACAGCAGCGCCTGGTGCCCATTGGTGACACCATGACCCCTGCTAGCCCTCCTACCATGCTGCCCCCTACACAGTAGGCCTACTGTCACCGGGCCAAGCATGGGGTCAAACATTCTGGGAGGTCAAGGGTCGAGGGATGAGGTGATGATGTCACTGTGACTGCTGGCGGGTGGCTTGGGGAAGATGGGGGTGGGCTGTCTCGAGGGTCCCGGTCACACACTAGGCTTTCTGTTCTCTGCTCACAGCCAGTGGGCACCCAGTGGGGAACAGAGATCCCTTTGATGGCTTTAAACAGTGCCTGATGACTCACACTCATCTAATTAGATTTACCAGGCTGCAGAAGTGTGGGATAAGGGGGCAAAACTGAGGAGATGATGAGGGGAGAAGGGGAAAGACCCTCGGGCCACTAACGCTGGAATAGACCGATAAAAACTATTCAGGCCTTTTGACTTTCGCGTCTTTCTCCTTAGCTCATCCTTCTTATTTGCCTCAACTGCACATCGATTAAAATCATTAAAAACCACATCTCAAACGGCTTGGCTTGAAGCCAAACTAGTGATGAGGAAAAGTTGTGTCACTCCTCTGACAGCACCGCCATTCGTCGAACCCAGATGTTCTGGCATCTCCGCTGGCTGGCGGTTTTATCTGCCAGCAGTACACTGGGGCAACATACAGTTCATTCTTGTTTTCACCACTCGCTGACGTCTCGACCTCGTCTGGAATGCACAGCAGCTGTCCCTCCTTTGCCCATGTAACCAATGTCTGTCTGGCTGTTTGTAAAATTAGGTCTCCCACTTTCTTTTTTCTGTCTTTAGCTCTTTTTTTCCCTCTATTTTCTCTCTAAAGAAAGAAACCTCGCAACAGACCCGAGACAGGGGAGAGACAAGAGCTCTTTGCTTCTTCATCTGATTCAATTAGGTCTGTAATAATATATTGCTCTCTGTTAGACTGGTGAACAAGCAGAAAGTTATTCATTCTAGTCAGAAGTAAAAACAAGGATGAAGAGCTGAGCATAAACGTGGTTTTACAGTCTCACATAAGACCTCAGTTAAACTGTTGTGAGACGCAGCTCACACATGAAAATGAAGCGTTTCACAGTGAAAATAAGACCTGAGTGAGTTGTCTTCATGCAAAAGGTGCCCCTGACAGCAAGGTTGCCTAGGCCTCCACTGAGCTCATTTTTCTTTTAAGTAGTGTTGGTAGTGCAAAAACGTGCATGTTGCAAACGGCTGCAAACTGCAATGGGACTGGGGGCTCAGACAGTCTGCGCTTTGATGTCAAGGCAAAGGCGAAATGTGGCAGTTTATTTAAGCTGGATCGAGTGGAGTTTGTCTGCACTTTCCAACCATTTACGCCCCTCCCTCCCCCTCCCTCCCACCCCATTGCTTTTATCAACCCAGCCCCAGCCTGTACTTGCCCACACCGACTTGAACCCACTTTAGCACTAAATCCTCCATCAAAGACACTCAACACCATCTTGCATGAGAACTACCATTAGGCACTCTAAAAGAGAGAAATATGTGAACCATGATTATAGAGCAAATTAAAATGTGAACTGCAATTTATCTGATTTTTTTTTTTTTTTTTGCTTTTATTTTGAATTACTTATTCCCCTGTTTATGTTGATTTTGAAGTGGGATTTTTGTTTACTGTCCTATAGCATTTCAAAGCACAATAAATGCCACAACAACTGCACTTTCACCAAAACATTTCATCTTTTTCTATAGTATGTTATATGTACATACATTGCTTTGTTGTATGTTTATTAAATTCAATCTTAAAAACATGAAGCAGAGGTCACAGCGACGCTGAAAGGCAAGCACTAGTCTTAAAAGTGCAATGATAATAGAGTAGTCTCCATGGTGAATGATCCATATGAAAGTTATCTGCGGCAGAGATAATGTACAGTGTGCATCCATTAGTGAGAGAGGCGAGCTTGGATCTAGACAATCTCTAGTAAATGGTGAAGTCCTGATAGGATTTCAATGCCTGCGAGTCCCATTAGATACAGAATGGTCAGTACGTACTGAGAGTCAGAGCATCCACAAGTCATCACTTTCCACATTAGTCCCATCCACTTAGCTCACGAAATGTGGCAGTGAGTGTAAATCACAAGCAGCATTTCGTCGTTCACTTTTTCACTAATAAGACTCCGAGTAAAAACAGCGAAAAGTCTGAAATGAAACCAATTTCTTCTAACGTTGCGGAAGGAATCAGTCTATCTATTTTGAGGATCACTGATGAAGTGAGACTGATGTTTAGTCTGGATGTAAATGTACAGTAAAAGGTATTGATTAGCCACTCCCCTCTTGCCATGATATGATTAATGGCCAGTCAGCTGAGTGCGACAGCGATATGGCTCCCTGGGATTCTCACTGGCAGACTGTGCACCTTCACTGTCCAGCCCTTACGACCAAGCCCTCCAACCCAACCTTAGACGGAGGTTTCTATTTGGAACCTTTAGTTGTTAAAGTGACACACACATATAAACGCACATACACACACATGAACTAAATTAGCAGTCTTCTTCGCCTGTGCGCCAGAGCGTGGGCGTGAAATTGGGAATTTTTGCGGCTGGGGCCAAAGTCTATGGGACTGGAACAGGCAGGGCTAGGCAGGGCAGGACAGGGCCGGGGGAAGATAACAAGGGAGCATCTCGGGTGGGTGAGGGGTGACTATGTAGGCTGGGGTGGGGTGGGGTGGGGGAGTGGGGTTGGGGGTGGAGGGGGTCACCAGCCTGTAATATGAGCCCATCACAGGACAAGAGAAGCAGGGTGGGCACAGAGAGAGCGAGTGAGAGAGAAAGAGACAGAAGAATGAATGGGAGGTCTCATAAAGCTCCCTCTCTTCTCCTTGTCTCTGGAGTGACATCACAGTGGGATCGGTGCCATCTCCCAGCCTCTGGCGGAGACTCGGTTCATTCATAAAGCCTGGACTGCTGCCTCCACTCAGAATGATGCAATGATACAAGCAGAGCAGGCAACCAGACCCAACAAATAAGGGACAATATGCTTTCTATCATGTGATTGAGCTATAAATAACCCTATAGAGTTTATCTAATGGGTGGGTGTGTGTTGGTGAAAAAAAAGAAAAAAAGAAAGAGGCCGACATCTGACAGGCTATTCAAAGCTGACTGAAACACTTTGGGTCAAATAGTCATTTATTTATATCAGTATCAGAGCGTGAGGCGGTTCATGTCTCCTTCTCTATGCCCCTCTATAGCAGAGTGTATGGTGGGCTTTTTTGTAAATATGTGAATGAGTCCATTTCCTGTGGCTAAGTTGCCACTTCCTGTGGGAAGTGAGGTGAGTTGTGGGTTCAGGTGTGGGTCAAACATTTCAGATCCGCCACTGAGGTCTCATACTCTTCCAGAGTATCCTTAACATGCACACAGGTACATATCAGCAAGGTCACGACGAGGTGCAGGAAAAAAAAAAAAAAAAAAAAAAAAAAAAAGAGAGGAGGTCTTGGCGACTTGCCAAGGGCTTATAATCAGCTCTTTAAGTCAGACCAGTCTACCCACAGCAGACCAGGGGTGACAGTGGTATCTGAGAGAGCCTTTGATGGAGATCTGTATCTGGACCCTTGGTCTGAGAACGCGGGGTCATAAACCCAACCATCATGAAGGGGGCCCATTGAACGCCACGGGGTGATAAAGTGGTGGCTGAGGGCTGCAGTGGAGCGAGAGGAGGAGGATGGGGTGGCAGTCTGGTTTTGAGAGGGCTGCTTGTTCAGCCAGCTGCTCCGCTGTTTAGATTTCCATCTCAATGCCAAGGACCAGGAATAGATGTGTAGGCCTGGTTCAAGCCAGTGTGAACGGGCCAGACCAGAGCTAGACCCAAGCCTGCTCCAATACGGACCGTGTTAACCTAAAGAGATCCAACTCACTAACCAGGAGCATCCCACCATCACTGACAGCAGTGCTGAAACACTAGTTTTATTCTTAGGCCTTCACCACTGGCTTCTGGCTGCCCTCGTCAAGCACAAACCTGTGGTGGTGTAAAGCAGCTGTACGGGACAAGGCCACAACTGCTGACATCTGTCTTTGGCCATGAAACTAGAGTTGTCTGGGACGATCACCGCCACAGACACACCGGCTACTGGAGCAGACAATAAGTGAGACTAATACCACATAGCTGCCTTGCTCTGTCTTTTTTTCTTCCACTCCCTCTATCCCTGAAATCATATTAGCTTATGATGTGAAAGTGCATTAACTCTACTGTTTATGCCAAAGTCTCAGCGCTTGATACGACATTACCTCTGAGTTTGAAATGATCCACACCATCGCCAACAGACGCTAAACATATTTTTTGCTAAAAGCTTGATGGAAATTCTTTTCTTTCCA
>NW_019524970.1:22736-81751 GCF_002814215.2 Seriola lalandi dorsalis | reverse complement strand
GGGGGGGGCAAGGCGGGATTTGGCTCCTTGTTGCTTATTTAACTGCCTACAACTTTCTTGCTCTGTTATCCTTAACAGTGTGAAACAGCCTGGGTTTTAGGTATGCATCAAGTATTGAAAGGTTGAGCAACAGTAATGTACTTCTCACAACAGCCAATTGCACAACCTTCAAGTTCTCTATTACTTTGAGAAGGCAGATAAATAATATTGGGGAAAAAGCTAAACCCTAGTATGCACTACAGCGCTACACAAACAGAAGATATCTGACAAATCTCACTGAACTTTAAGGTTTTCCATGACCTCCATATATGTTAAATATTTATAATGAAAGCACTTCTTAGTCCAAAAGGATTTGACTGTCGTTTTTTTATCCGTCAGTGTTCAATATTGGCGAGGAGAAGTGAGCTGACAGGCGAGCACTGTACTTGCGTGTGTGTGAGTGCAGGTGGTGCTAGCCTAGCCGTGTCCAGGGCTAGCTGCCCTCCCAGGCTCCATCCTCTGTTGTAAACAGACAGGGGATGCTCTGGGGGAACTGTTTAGCTGTTAAACCAAACACACGACACATCTGACAAACAGTTTATTCTCTGTGTTGCATTTTTTCCACAAAACATGGTGACTGCCTCATTTTTTGTCCAAACTGATACATTCCACAACCAGTGCTCCTGATATGAAGTGTGAATTATGTGGGGCAGCGCACAGCCACACATTCATCGAACATCCTTTTGTATGCATCCATGTCTTGTAATGGCTGGGTCTAATTACGCATCATACATATATAAGAGTTTGCTGCTTGTTTGAAGGCGAGCTATGGGCGACAGATGGATACTTGATAAATAAATTCCCCCCAGACCACAGTGTTTTCATGTTGCATGCCTCGCATTCCACCTCTGTTTTACAATCGCTAATGTGCTTCTCACAGCTTTCTTGTTTTCCTCTAATGTGACCAAAAATGACTTGTGGTCTAAGTGGCAAAATGGTTTCAGCCCGGGATGATGAATTACCCGTCTATTTTAAGCTCAGTGTTTTTAGGCTCTATCGCTAAGAGGAGCGTAAAACATCAAACATCTGGCAGTATCTCTCTTCCTTAAGATACGTTATTTTTCATGATGACGTGAAACACCTCAGGTTTAGCTGACTGTGCTGATTAGAAACCACAATTTGATAACTGGAAAGTTACCACTCAGTGTTTTGCAATAAAAGATGGAAGTAATTTTCTAAAACGTGTGCATATCATTGCAGTTGTGTAAACTCACGCACTCCTTGTCCTTACTATCTCCCTGTGTGTGTCTCTCTCTCTCGCTCTCTCTCTCTCTCACTTAGACACACACAGATACGCAAGCACAGACAGGCTGTGACTCATTTCATCAAAGAATGACTGGACTTCAGAGGGTATCGTGCTGCTTCACTCGACAGTGTGACTGGTCATGATGAAAGCAATGACCATATCTTGTAAAATTCCTGCTCAATGACTCAGTAACCTTGTAACTATGCAACAAAACCCAATGTTTGAGGCAGAAAGCAGACCTTCTCTGTCAGATAATGTTCCAAGAACACAATGGCATTTCTATCAAAATCAAGTTCTCCTCGTGCTCTGGACATGTGGGCCTAACAGCTGATGTAATCGATAAAAGGCAACTCATTTTAATATGTTGAAAACAGTGACACTAGGGAGGTCAGACTAGGCAGACAAAGCTGCGGAATCCAGCTGCTTTTACTTTCATAGCCACAACTCCAACAGCAGTATTCCTCGACCTCCTCCAGGGCTGCCAGAGCACATGTGCCTCCCGCCTGACTGCCACAGAGTCGCACCTACACAACAGAGCCCCCCCACCCACACAAACCCGCCCTTCTTTATCCTTCTGTTCTTGGGAAGGCCAAGCAATCAATACAGCTGATGCTGTAGGTCTGATACACATAAAGTCTGGAGCTGTTGCCCCACTTGTTCACCTGATTACAAAAGCAGCACACACACTGCACACTGACTCCAAAAACAGGTGGTGTGCAGCGAAAGAGGCAGACAAAAGAGAAAACAAGGGAAGAAAATCTGGAACATAAACTGAACAGAAATGAGTGACATGGCCTGGTTGTGGACAGCTGAACATCCGTGGTGAAACAAACCTGCTGCTTTTCAGGACAGTGGACTGATTTTCTCAAAGCAGGCTAAACTAGCCCAGTTTCCATTCCACTGTAGGAAACACAGCGCTTAAATGTAGAACCATAAAACAGAAACAGCAACAGAGCAGGGAGGGCAACACGTGGGCGTTTGTGGAGCCATTTTGGGGCAGAGTCAGGCCAGTTGGGGTTCACAGTCAGACTGGTAAAGTGAGGAAGGGAGAGGCCTGTGGTGGCTGAAACCAGTAAGCGAGCCAAGCAGACGCACAGTCGGACAGTCAGTGGCGTGCGGTGCATGCGGCAGGCGTCTAGTGTCATGACTCAGGGATTACAAGCAAGGAATGACTGGGGATGGTACAAAGTGCACTTCCCAGGAACTCACTCTACACCACATCAAGGTGTCGTGAGAGAAACTCTTGTGGCCGGCAGAAAGACATGGAAACAGAGGAAGAAAGGGAAGGGGTGGGGGGGGCGATGCAGGAGGAGGAACTGTGTGAGTGGGTGGGTGAATAATTGAAAAGAGTTGTCTGTTACAAAACATGCTTGTTAATGCTTTATTTCCCCAGCCAAGGAACATATTTTCCTTTGTTTTGGTTGTTAGCTTTTTGTGGAATGTGAGTAAAACGAGAAGCTGTTGAAGACTGATTGCTGGGAGACGCACTCTAACCATTTTGATCTCTAATTATTATCATTTTTATTTTTTAGCATTACAAGGAATATTTACTACCATCATATCATCAACCACACCTTGGAAGATCTGTCTCTCTCCATCCCTCAAACACCCCCACACCCCCCTTTCTTTCTTACCATATGCTTGCCATTTAGCAGACTGCTGTATCTAGTGCTAACACGCCTTACTGTATGACTAAGCTTTATAAGCAAGATTAAGGCGTGTATTCACCAGGGAGGCGTCAAAATAGGACCCACGCAGTTTAATTGTTTCATGTTTATATGAGCAACACTGCAGATGACAGGCTGAATGAAGGGGCAATGAATGAAACGCGGGCTGAACGGTGGGGAGCGGGGGGTAACCCATCTAATGTAACATAGTGGCATCACTGAGCAGCGCGGGAAAGACAGAAAGACAAGGTCATTGTGGAAACTAACAGACATCCAATTCACTAGCATCCAGCCAGTCTGTTGACAAGTCTGACCAGCATCGAACAAGCTGGTATCTGTTGCTTCTGGGCGCAGACATGGCCTGGTCAAACACTACCTAATGACATATGTGTGATACACTGAACACTGGACTGAATCATCAAGTTTTGATCTGGCAAAACATATCGCCCTCAGTTTGACACAGTGAACGTCAGATGAAAAACGGACCTGTTTGCTCCGTTTTGCCCGATTCATTGACAGACCACATCAAGAGAAGCCTGGATCACCCAAACAGTGTTTGCACAGCTGCCAGCCAGCCACGCACACTCAAACATTGGCATATATTACACTGCACTACTGAAGGAGTGCTGACACAAACAAAGCGGAGCAAAAAAAAAAAAAAAGAAGAAAAAAAAACAAAAAACCTGAAGCTTATGTAACGCGCTCTGTTCTGGCACGAGCTACCCCTCTCCACACTGTACCAACACACGGGAGGCACCTTTTGGAAAAGACAGTCAGTGAAGCTTTTGTAAGAGTCATCCGTATGCTATGGCCTGTGTGTGCCTGTGTGCATACTGTACGTGGCGGGCGTGGAAGGAGATTCCTTATAAGGGCTCTCGGCAGAGGCACCAGGCATGCCAGTTATAACAAACAGCAGCATTTTGATCAGATAAAGAAAAAAAAAAAAAAAGTGAGCCTCCCCCTTGAGCTCCTTCTATGCCTTCATGCATGCCACCCAGCAGGGCATGCTCACAAACATTCCTGTCACTCACTGAACCCTGACCTGATGAACACAGAAGGAAAGCAAAAACGTGGACGACTCACTCCATCTCAAACAGACTTGTACTGTAAATGATTGACAGCTCTCTTGAGTATTAAAATGTATACTTAACCACAGAACAATGTCACATGAATACACTCTACCACTCAATAACAAAGTCAGCGATACACAAGTAAGAAGAAAGATGAGGCTCTTGTGCTTTCATGTCTGCAATTTCACAATAGAAACACCTACACTGTTAAGTAAAACCCACCTCTGTAGAGCTGACAGTTTTTGTTATGGCTACCTGATGCCTTCAATTACAACCTACCACAATCTGGGTTACATTGAAGTAAGTGTGCTGTGTCAGGAACTGACTGCTACAAATAGAGGAATAAAAGCTTGGTGGAACGTTAGAAGCCTTGTTTGGGTGCAACTCTGACCCCGGCAGTGTGTAAGCGCTTTGAAGGGAACTACCTCTGCTGGAGAGAGAGAGAAAGAGAGAGAGAGAGAGAGAGGGTGGGCTTTGGGTAAGCTGACACTGTCTGCACATCCGTCGCAAAGGAAAACAAACAATATATTAAGGTGGGTTGAAAACTACTTATAGCTTAGTGGGGTATGCATGTATGCATGTATGTATAGTATGTGGCTGCAGGTGTTTGGAGAAAAGTGTCTTCCCTATTGTTCCCACAATTCCATAGCTCTGTGCTTGCAAAGAGCCGAGGAGTCATGTCCACTGGGAGGGCGGCTACTTTCACAATCCAACAAATCAACAAATGCATTTTGGCTTTGTCCAAAGCGCTTATCTTGTTCTGTAAGTTGTAAACAAACAGCCTGTCATGGTGCTTTACATGCATGCACTGCAGAAGGACATATGTCTTACTTGGATCAGGAACAGCCGTGGACATGGGTAGTTCATTTATCTTGAAGGCATGGTCATACCGAGAAGTGAACATAAAAGCCAGCCTGTGTGTTTGAGGTGGAGAAATTATGTGTTTGTGTGAAGTTGTGAACTGCTCCTTGGCAGCCTCGACTTGACCCGAGTGCACCCAAGTGAGCGTAAGCAGGAGCAAGCATTGCGAAATGGTTTTGCAAGATAGCACTACGCTTTGGCAACTTAACTGCAGCTGTCAGCACTTTTTTTTTTATGCGAGTTTCTGAGATGCATATGTGAGAATCTATGCTGTGCAGGTATTGACAGTGAGGAGAAGTTTGGTTAATGTGGTGAGTCACAGCCCCTTAGTGGGTCAACACTAGCAATTAGTATCAAATTTCCATGATGCATCAATGCTGTTTGCTGCTTTACTGACAGACTTGATGGCACTGGAGCTGCAAAAGCACTGGGGATTAGCAAAATGCAAATCATCCATACATGCCACCATGTATAATGTGTGTCTGAGTAAAAATGAGAAGTGAAACCACACAAAGTTTTAAAAACCCAACACAAACAAAGCAGTTGCAGGCTTCCCTGACTGTGCCCTGGACTACCCCTGGAGCATGCCAAGCCTTCCAGGCAGCAGGGTCACAGAGGCAAGCCTCAGCACTGCAGATTCATCACCTCAGTCTGTCTCTCCTTCCCTCTGGAAAGTCAGTTTCAACCACTAAGGAGGAGGGTGAGGTGGAGAAGAAAGAAGGGAGGGAGGCAGAGGGAGACAGTGGGGTTGGTGGGGAGGGGGTAATTAAGCACCACTGCTTGTCTTCCCCCATGCCGGCTGGGCAGAATGCCCTGGCTCTCCCAGTATGGCACTGAGTATATGGGTCAGAGGTGGGTGCTTAGATGGGAGATAGAGAGAGGAGATGGTGATAGATCCCCAGTGAGATCAAAGCAGGATGAAAGAGAGAGGGATATCATTTGTACAACAAACCTACAAAGCATATATCAATAGACAATTTGAGCAACACACATCCAAAACAAAATGTGACAAAACTGAACTTGCATAAGGATACATGTAAGAGCAGATCTGGACAACTAATTAGCTGTAATTAGAGCAATATGTGTTTAAAACATGCAGTGCTTGAGAAGATGTCAGCTACATGAAAGAGTACTAAAATACAGGGACTGTCACATTATGATGAATCATTTTTTGTTATGTTGTATGACATTTTATCTTGCCTACATGGCATCAATAAGTCTAGTGATGAATAACAATATAAAAATTGGAGTCTAATAACTTTTTCATACTGGCACCTTGCTTCACACACATCATATTGTGAACTGTTAAAAGCAGACTAGTGAGAGCCTGATTCATTCAATAATAAGAACAAACACACACACGCACACGCACGCACGCACACACACACATTTACAGGAGAGTCTACTGCATGACTGTGGAGCCTCAGGCGTGTATTTTTCCTCTCTCAAGTGTTGCGTGTTGTCCAATATTAAGCAACCAGCACCAGTGTTCACACTGAGATGCCAGGACGTCATGTCCCTCTCAGCGCATCTATCTACCGAGAATTAACATGAACGTGTTCTACCCACCAGCCGGTTCTGATACAAGGAGAACATCTAGGAGTAATGTTAGTCTCGTGTTAACTGTCAAGCTCTTACAAAAGAGTTGTTTTACTCACCGTCCATTTTTTCAGCCTTTATGATTGTTAACGTCGGTTTCATATCGACAGCTGCCGTCATGATCATCAGATCAGTGTGACTTAATAACGCCGCGTCCCTCTTTTATTCTAACAGCTCCAAACACACAATATATGGGAAAATCTTCTCTTCCTTTGGCGCCCCGGTCAATTCAACTGGCCGATGTTTCTTTCTTTATTTCTTTCTCCTTTTTTTTTAGCTTTTCCCTCACACCAAAAACCGATTCGGTTTCTTTAACTCCTAACTTATCTCTCTCTTCTTTCCCTCTCTCCCTCTCCGGCTACATGTACACACACTCCCTCTTTTCCTCGTTCTTTCTTACTCACTCACACACTCACTCACTCCTTCCTCTCTATCTCTGGCTATGGGCGTTGCATTGCAAAGAGACAGAGCGCGACGACAGCTGAAAGGGGCGGTGTTTAAGGGGACTGACTTGCCAGTTGATTCACAATTCAATTACAATGCCCCCCCACCACCACCACCACCCTTCTAAACACACACACACACACACATACACACACACACGAACGCACACATACACGCAAACACACACACACGCACTCGCACACCACCACTACTAGGGTACTTCTACTCCTGCCACCTCCTCCGTGCCTCTGTGAGAAGCTGTTTTGTACCAAGACCCCTTCACGTCATCAGGAGTTTACATGTTCCCGCAAATTACTCGCGTTGTACAGGGATGAAACACACTATGGAGGCGTGAGAGCTGCTGTGAACTGTAGTGATGCTTAACCAAATCACAGAGGGATACTATCACTTTCAACATGATGACAGCTAATACTGTAGTTCGTTCAAGAATCATAGCATCTTTCGTTCCCAGAAATACAATCAAGGTTATGAACAAATCTTCATCCACTCACAAATTACACAGTGTAGGTCCCTAAAGGAATTACACTAGAATGTTTCAGGCAAACTATAGGGGGCGAAAACGGAATAGAGTACAATATGGTTGCCATACTGTACGCTATATGACACTGTGAGCCACTATAGGAACATTATAGGAACAGTAGGCTACTGGATGATTTGAGGGTAAGTAAAAGAAGAATCTATCTTTGGAGGTGGTTTTAGATCTTAAAATAGTAATACAGTTTAGATGTAGTTTACGTGTGAAGAACCATTATCTATGAGCTAAAAGGAGAGTCTGTGGGACTGTCTCTGTCCCATATTCTGCAGGTCCAGGCTTCCTCATAACTTGTAACTCACCCTCATAAACACCTCGGAGTATTTCCTGTTCACCTTGTCCTGATCAATAAAAAGCAACCATGTCTTTTTTTTTTTTTCTTTAAACAGCTGCATCAGCTATTAGTAAAGTATATATTTGTGAATAGGTAAAGTATTAACTTTAAAATTATTCTTATATAAAAAATAAAGTGCATTAAAGATGCAGGGTTTAAAGATAGTTTAGTTGGACAGATAGTAAAAACAATCAAACTGTCACCAAGAGCATCAATGGAAATCTAGTTTGAATAAGGCGTTGTGCCTGTTCTAATTCATGTTTTACATTGCTTTCTTTAGATTTTTGTGCTTTCTTATCCACAATAATCAGACACAGCAACCATGCCTTACTGAAAATTGAATCAAGAATTTGTTCTGCCACTGGAAAAGAACAAAGAGGAGAGAAAGATTGGGCTTTTCAGCCTCAGTAAGGCTCCACTCTGAACAAACCACAGCCATTAGGGAATACCTCCCATGGCAACAGAAACAGTAATGACAGATTATAATAGTAATTCTCACACAAGTTCCACTGGAACCTACGGCTTTTAAAAAAAAAAAGGGGGAGAAAATCCAGCTCCAGAAAGAAGTAGTACAGACTCAGGTCAACACTAATTCTGTCCTTCTTGTGTTCATTTATGACACAATGAAGCCTAAATGATTTTCTTTAAGGCACGAGCCCTTTCTTTTTCCATATATCCAACCTCATCATGAGCAACCTTGTTAGGGTGAGTCATATGGCGCAACCTGTGATGCACATCAATATGATACTTCTGCATGTACTCTACTCATGTATTTCTAAATGGGATGATCTGGATGGAGGCTGGGGAGCCAGGGATATTGATCACACATGGATTTTTAAACCGGTGGTACTTCACTGGCTCCATTAGCAGCCCTGGATCAGGTTTCATTGGCCTGATAGGAGCCTCGTCTGGGAAGAGTGCTGGTGGGTTCTGCGGTGAGAGGAGCTGCCTCACCCGGGGCAAAGTAGTGGGGGTGAGTGAGGAGAAGAATGGTGGGGGGCAGTACCTCTTACTTCATGTCAGTCAGTCAGTCTCTCACTCTCTCTGACTGGACCTCTTTGTTTTCTGTTAATGAACTCCTTCGTATCTGTTCTTAAAAGGCTAGCGCGGGTCCTTTTGTGCCTAAGGGCAGCCATTAGGGGTTTAATGGTGTTGCTGACTAATATCTGGGCTGGCGTCACTGTAACCCATTTCAACTTGGGTTTTCTTCTTTCTGTCTTCACTTCTTTACATCAGAATGTTTCAGTCCAATTAAAAAAAAGCCTTTTGATTGTATTTCACCAAAATATATATATATATATATATTGTCAGAATGATATATGCATGTCAAAACAAAACAGACTTACTAAACTCTAATTGTAAAAAAAAAAGAAGTAACAAACAAGCCACAACAAAGTGATTGCAAAATGCATTGTTGCTTTAAATCCTTGTTGCCAGGAAACATCTGAGTACATCGCTGTCTCAGTACAGTACAGTATGTTTCTTATTTGTCTCTCAGAGCAATGACCATTTCAATTGCCCTTAGACAGCCTGTTGTACAGTGACCCTGAAGGACAGCACACTCACATGGGGAAAATAGTTCCCATAAAAAAATCGAACGGTTAACTACTAAACATTTAGTTTATCTTCAGAGAAATCTCTGTGTCAACTGCTTGTGTCAAACTTTTGCACAATGAAACCCCAAAAAAGAACTATTGTTGAAACAAATTGTGTCATTTCCTTCTGAGACAGAGGAATTGTTAATTGTCTCGCTCTCATAAAACAACCAGCCGGCGTATGAACCTGCACACTTAAGGACACATGTCTCAGATCAAACAAGTTTTGGTTTCAGTGTCTCTTTTCTTCACCTGGCAAATGCTGTTGCCATGGTTTTGACAGTTAGCTGGCTTCACTCATTTGCGTTGCAGTCTAGCACCCCTAGCTAAAGCAGCTTTCTCTCTCTCTCTCTCTCTCTTTCTCTCTCTCTCTCTCTCTCTCTCTCTCTCTCTCCCTCCTCGCTGCTCTCTCGTACTTGCTGTCTGTCTCTCGCTGGCACATCTGTGTTGTCTGCCTGTCTATAATCCTTAGATGTAACTGTCACACCTGCTACTTTTCACAGAGTTAACTGAAAGGTTATTCGATTTAGAGCAATCCATACAGCTGTCAAGAGATATTTGTCTTTGATGTCGGTGCCCTTGCAGCAAGCCACAAGAGTTTTGGTTGTTTTAAGTATTTAGATTCCAACACAATCTTTTTCTTCACATTTACAAACATAAAATGTGAAATGATCAAAGCATAAAGCATCTCAGACAATGGATACGGCCCTACAGGCTTGGTATGTCGTGTGAATAGACAGCATTTAGCATGTAATCAATCAGTCACTCATTTACAGGCACTCAAGCAGACATACAGATGGGTGACGGACACGTACACACACACAAACACACACATACACAGGGAGAGAGAGAGAGAGAGAGAGAGAGAGAGAGAGAGAGAGAGAGAGAGAGAGCAGACAGTGAAACAGTAAAACAGTGGGGTCCTTGTGGCCTCTGTCTAGTAGTTCAGTCTCAGCTCTATCTGTGGTGGATGCTCTCTGAAGGTGCCACAGGCTGGATGCCCTCCTGCTGAGATCAGAGGTTTAGCTGGGACATGAGCAGTGTATCCCTGTGTGTGTGTGTGTGTGTGTGTGTGTGTGTGTGTGTGTGCATGCTCATGCACGTGTACATCTCCCTCTTGCACCTCACATTCCAAAGTCTCTTCTGAGCATATTTGTGTGTGTGTGTGTGTCAGCGAGTGCATGTGTCTGTGTGCACGCGCTACTAAATTGTGTGCTTATAAGTGCACTGGGAAAGTAGCAGGGCCTCCCTGAACAAAGGCTCAGCTCTTTTCTGAACAATTAGCTTCGCTAAAAAGGACATCTCTTCCTCCATTAGCGGCACCACGTGCCCCCCATCACTCCATTGTGCAGATAATTCAATTATCCCCACCCCCCTCCGAGTCTCTTTGCCTCCCAGACCTCCCTCTCCTCGTTTTGCCCTCCCTCCTCTCTGTTACCACCATGGTCTCAGATAAAGCTCCGCTAGTCCTCACAGCTGAAGGGAAAATACATCAGTCTGCGGATTTAATTTATTTCTCATTCAATAAATGAAGGTTGTACATTATAGTAAGTAGCACCACTCAAAGGAATGGTGCACTCTGAAAAGATAATGATCCTACTGTGAAAATACAGTTGTTGGTTGCTGTATTGTGTTAAATGTTATATAAATACCCCTTATATTGAGTGACTATAGGGAAGAATTGAACTTTGACTACTATACAATGGACTTGATTTGGCTATGAATGCATATTACAACACAGTAGGAGGTATTAACTCTTATCATCAACGGTGTACACTCATTGTAGATAACAGTCTGTGAATATTGCTAAGCTCACGATATAAACATTAAAACAATGGGAGGTCTCTCTTAGGATTCATTAAAGCACCACCTTTCCTGATGAGCTGGCATCTGTTGCATCATCAGCCATCAGTGATTGCATGTGTTTCTAGAACTGCATGTTCTCTAAGTGAAGTGGTTTTATAATTAGTCACTGCACTATTAAGAGGAACTTACTACACTCCTACTTCCTAGAAATAAAACTTGTAGAACTCTGGGAAAGGGATCTTTATAAAAAAAATCTTTAGAAATGCTTCTTTAAGCAGAGGAATAGCCAGTAGCTGTTAGTGAGGAGAAAATACTGAGACATTTCTTAAGGTCAACAGTATTTATTTGGAAAAATACTCACATAAAAGGCTCATCAAAGGAATATTATAGTCACCAGAAATTATTCTTTGAGATGGATTTCTTTGAGTTCAGCAAAGCAGTACTTTGAGTTATGGGACAGAATTTCCAGAGGGACTCTAGTGTAAACTGATTTCAATGCATAATGAAACCAGTTCTCAGAAGTCTAATGTGGAAACTCGCTCAAAGGTTTCAAAATTTCTTAAAAGTTTCTAAAAATACTTCAAAAGCGAGGAATATACAGTGTAGTAGTGACACGTTACCTTTTCCCTCTGTTTACTGATTAACACCTCTTTCCTCAGGACTATTATCATACCATGCAGTTCAAACTAAGGACCATGGCAGCAGTGTAGCCCATTCCTCCACAGTTGTCTGTCGCTTTTCCGTGTTTCCACTCTTGTTTTGTTTTATTGTTGGAGGGGGAAGTGTGCGCCGGCCTGATTAGCATCACTGTTTCCTCCTTTCCCATAACCCCCCAGACCCCCGCAGGCTGCCTGTTTACTTTTAGAAATAAAAAATGGGCCTGCGCCCGTGAGGACGTGCCCCTCATCAGAGACGAAACCCCCCCTCCCAAGACTCCAAATCTCAGATCCTCCTCCCCTCCCCTCGTCTTTTCTCCTCTCCTCCCATCAACGCCAGTCCCAGTCCTCTGACTTATCCCTCTCCTTATCCGTCTTCTCTCCTCAAACTGTATTCCGCCCACTCTCCTCTGCTTTCCACCCCGTTCCCCTCCTCTTCCAACTGTCCAGCTGTCAAATCACATCAAATAAAACACAGGCCAATGGTCCCTGAGTGCCAGATCACAGCTGTGTCTGTGTGTACTAAATGGGAGTGCATGTTTAAATGTACAGTGAACTCATGAGTGCCTGGGAGTGGATGTGTGTGTCTGTGTGTGTGTGTGTGTGTGTGTGTGTGTGTGTGTGTGTGTGTGTGTGTGTGTGTGTGTGTGCACGTGCGTGCGTGTGTGTGTCTGCTTTACTGAATGGGAGGATGCTGTAATACAATACACACCAGAGTGCAGGGTGTGAATTTAATGAATGAATATGCGGAGTGTGCATCACTGCAGGATGTTGGTGGAGTGTGTATGCATGTATGTGATACAGTATCTGTGCCTGGATTTCAATGAGAACGCACAGAAATACACGTTCACTCCAATTTTCTTTCACACACACACACACACACACACACACACACACACACACACACACACACACACACAGGCACGTAGTGAATTTCCACAATGGGAGTTTACAACCGGCCCTGTGGTGTGAGTGTTGGATAGTGAAGAGTAGAGCTGGGTTAGTGTAAACATCACCATGGCATGGCTGTTGTCAGGAAGCAGTGTGTGTGACATTGGGCTCTGGGCCAAACATGCGATGGTCCTGTAACATCCAACATCCCCGCCTCACATCTGCTCTGTACTCTTTCTTTCTCACACTAGTACATTTCATTTTAACAACAACCAATCCACTCTCAGAGAAAAAAGGGACTTCAGCAGTAAAAACCTATGTAATGTAGCCCGCTTTAAATGTTAAATAAAATATATCATACCATGTATCTAAGACAGTGAGATTTTTAGGGACTTTGTCAACTTGGGACTTACTTGTTGCACTTACAAAAGGTCCTGATTTATTTTTGTTTATTGTTCACCTTGTGCCAGAAAATGGCTGATTTACCCCTTTAATGAAGTCATTATATTACATTACATCCCAGCAAATCCTCAGTTGGATGCCTGAGAGGTTTTCAGGTTGATTAGATGATACATAAAACATAGTCATAGTTAAAAACTGGCACAACCTCAGTGGTTAAAAAATGGATGTGACTGCTCCAAAGTGACAAATCCCTTACACAGCAGGAGGATGATAGCCTACAGACATAGTTTGTATTTCCATTTCTGATTATACATCGATTGAATATGAGTTTTCTGAAATCGCAAGTGCAAAATATTCAAGGGGAGACTGTGTTTCAGTTTGAGAGAAATGAGTCAAAGCAACGGCTGCAGGGTGTGGAGACTGTGTCAGAGGTTGCTGAGCTGCTTTTGAGGTTAGAAAAAAGTCCTAACACCATATGCTGGTAGCACAAAAAACCTTGTATATATGACACAACCAACAGGAGCTGAACGACTCTAACAACATCTCCAGGTGGCTCAGATACTCTTAGACCTGTGGTCTGCATCGTGCAAGATTTAGGGGAAGGATGAGAAAAAAAAAAAAAAAGGTCAATGCTTGGTCATTTTTTTCCACTCAGCAATGTTTATGTCAACGGTTTAGCGTTGGGAGCAATGAAGTGAGGGCTCCGAAGGAGTGTGTCTCTGGCAACAAACATCAGCAAATCCCATCAAATCCTGACTCCCTCTCTCTCTCACACACACACACACATATGCACACTCAGACCCCTCCACCTCTCCAGAGACCAAACCAGAGGCTTGGGAAAAAGATGGCCGTCCTTTGGCCCCCTGTCTTGCCCCTTGCATCCAGCTCAGGGAGGTGACGGAAGAAAGCCTGTGCCCCTCAGCACCCCTACCCTACTCCCGTGGCGTGCGTCCCAGTCCACCAGCATCAATCACTTTTGAGGACGAGAAGAGGCCGGAGTCAAGCACAGGCAAATGCACTGGAAGGAATTTTCCAGTTTAAAATAAAACTCATTTGAAAAAAAAAGAAAGGAAAAAAATAGAAGAAGAGGATTAGAGGCAGAAAAATGCAGGGCATTTGGTTGTCCCCAGAAGTAGAGTGGAGACAGAGAGAAAAGAGAGCGAGGGGGGGGGTGTCTGGTAAAGGCATTGCCCTCGGGGTCAGCATCACCAACAGCAGACGCAGAACAACAGGCCAAGTTGAGACTCTGTGTGTGTTTGTGTGTGTGTGTCTGTGTGTGTGTGTGTGTGTCTGTTCTAAAATAACTAAATGAGGGAGTTTAAACGTGTGTGTCAAGATTGCAGACATGAATGCTAGAGTGTGACTGATTGTCCTTTAAGCATTCCAAACTCTTTTGTTTGCTCTAAGTTGTTAATCCACATTGAACCATTGACTATTTTTCGTTCATTATATATTGAAGCATGTACAGTGTCACTAAAAAGAGCAGATGAGTTTTACAGAAGTAGCTATTTAATAAGAACAATGAAACATGTATTAATTAAAGGTTAACTTCATTAGAATTATGGGTCTTAATCAAATATCAACTAACAAATACAGGATACTTGTAAATATTGCTGAATATGTATATTGCCTCTTCTTGTACTACCTAAAACCATGTTTGAAGTCAGATTTTCTGTGTCCATTTCTTACCAGTAGGGCACACGTCGTGTCCGTTGGGTACCTCCTGCAGGGGTATATCCTGGGGGTAAAGGGGCTGCGATGGGTAGTACTGCTGCTGAGGGTGAACCACGCCTGGGAGCTGGGTCTGAGGGCCCAATGCCACCCCTCCACTCTGCCTCTGGAGGTGAACGACACAATCAAACATGAAAAAATAAGAAATACTTGGATGGGAATGTGTTATTTCATAAACATTAAGCAAATCACTTGCCACTTGCCAATCACTTGTTTTGGATGAAATTCAAGTCATAAAATCAATGATTTCCAAAGCTTGAACTCTAAGCACAAAATCATACTTGAACCATTGGAGGGACAGTGCAACTTGCCAGTGTTTTACTTTTCCAAGCTTTACAAACTAAATCAACGTGTGTTTTCATGTAACAAATAAGTTTGGCCAGACTTTTATTTCTTAACTAATGAAAAACATTTATTTCTCTGCCTGGGGATGTAGTGAAAGGTTAAGCCGAAAACAGCTGATCAAACTATCCGGTGGCTTTGGCCGACAGTGCAACCTTGGATTTTGAAAACAATTTTTTTCATTGTTTTCCCTCACAGATAACCCCTTGCGGCTAAATTTGACTCATTCAGTTTATCTTTGCAGTGTTGTTTTATCCTGCTTATCACAGAGCTGTTCACGTAAGAGGTCGCACCAAGGGGGGGGGAGTCTGAAGTCAGCACTTGACAAGGGAGCCAGGGGAGATATGAAATTCTATGTGGATACAAGAGATAGTCGGGGAGAAGATAGCCACTTGGCCATTTATAGCATATCAAAATCTTCATTTCACAACAAACACAAACCTCAATAGATGTTGTTGAATGTTTCAGTTTGAAACTGATGTGAATGAGGGATTGACATTTTTCTCACAAGAGCGTGCCAAGCAAGGCACAGTGTGCTCTTTTTTACTTGCCATGTTAAATTAGGCTTAAAAACATGTTTCTATAAAATGTTACCACAGCTGGTGCTGGAGTAATGTATGCTCCACATTCATCACATGTAGTATGCTTTCATAGTTTATGCTCATTTCATAAAAGTCCCTCGGTCATGTGTCATTCAATATGGTGCAATTACTCATCTTGTCAAAAGAGACTAAGAGCAACGCCGCAGTTCATCTTGCCAATGTAGCTCCCACAAAGAGGGACTGTCATATGTTATATGTCGTATGTGTAACTGTCAGACTGGCTGACAGAGTGACTGCCGATCTGATAAGCAGCCCCCGTTTAAGCACAGCGGCATTTATCAGTACCCGGCCAGCTTTATGGATGGCTAACATGACCGGAGGATCATGGAGGCTGGTTTACGAAGCTCTTCAGAGCTGTGCGTGGGACGCTGCCATCTCCTATCAGGCCAGTCAGCAAGGAGGAAAAAGTTAGATAGGCATGGAAGGAGCCACATGGACGATTTATAGATTAGACAGGTAGACTGACATAGATAACAGTGGAGATAACATCAACACTATAATATTCTTTGATCAGTTCAAATGTAGAATAACTTTTAATGCAAAGGACAGTCTGCGATTCAGAAAATGAACAGGGACCTTGAGGGAGCCTTGAATACCTTTTCAGTCGGAATACTATACAAACTTTCCGTACTTCCCACTTTCATATGTATATTAATATTTTCAACATAATTTGGCTTGTGTTTTTGTAGTGCCGGAGAAAAAAAGGAAAGACACAGACACCAGTATGGTCATGGTCTTAAACATGACCACAGCTACTGTAGGATTGTATGTGAAATGATTCAGAATGGGAATGTATTACAAGCCATTTTTTGCGACAGGACACGTTAAAAGCCTATTTCTGAACAATAATAAAACCATGGTAAAACATAGAGAAACATGCACATTACATTATACTTTGATATTTATAGTAATAAACCAACATTTGAATAGAAAAAAGTCAGCAGGCATTGAGATTCTCGCTCAACTGGCACGTGGACTAGTGATAATCCAGTCCACTCTCCTGCAAATTCAAAGATCTGACAGATTCGAGTGGAGAATGGGCCACACCATTTTTAGTGTTTCTATATACTATAAATAGGTCAGTGTATTTGATGTTGTGCTTCCTGTCTAAGATGTTTACAGCCTGTATTGAAATTCCAGTGTCGTCAAAGTAGATTCATGCTAATTAAATTTTTTGTCACCTGCCAGTTAACCCACAGAGTAACTTGAACTATATATAGAAGGGAACATGCTTTTGAAATCACACAATGTGTTTTGCAATATGGGAACATGAAACTTTTAACCCATGTAAAAAGCGAATGAAATTTCTCAATGTTGTAAGGGACCATTTTAATTCAACATTTGTGGTTTGCCCTTCATATACAGCGCCTCATGGTTATACACGCATACATTTGCTCGTTAATTCATTTATTGTCTAGTCTATCTGCCCCCTAGTGGTTCAACGAAGGAACTGGGCTACAGTTGCAGGGCCTTGGTGTTGTGCTTGTTGGCCTCCTTGTAATGACTTAGGCACTTAACAAAATTAAGCGTTTCCTGCAATGACAAGTGTAAATATCAGATTTTTTTTTAAGGTCCAGAAACCACAGTCATTTACTGTGTAGTGCACTCCTGCATATGCCTTCTGCAGTTTTAGTTGAGTGTCCAAATGCACCCCCCAAAAAAAAAGAAACCTAAAAAATTCCTGCTAAAAAAAACCTACTTTCTGCTATCATTTCCCATGATGCAATCCCTTGCATTTTATAGATGCAAAAATTACATCCGTCAGCCTCTACATCTGTCAGTGATGATGCAACATGGCAGTGATTCAGAGGATTGATTCATGTGATTCCAAACCAAAGCTGCATAAGGAAGAGTGCTCTGCTGTTCCATATGTTGCATGTTCTACAGTAGGGAGGCATCACACACCTCTATAATCTCTCTGTATGTTTCTTAGACATTGAGATCACCTTTGCAGTGAGGGTGGAGACTTTTTTTTTAGCTCCTACATGCTGCTGGGAAGCTCTTTTTTTCCCCTTGTTTTCTGCATGTAGTCTTTTAAAGCATAGAGGAAACTGACTGAAGTGTAAACATAAAAAAATAAAACATATCAGGGCTGCTGCTTTTTCGCTGATAATTCATGTAAATTCAAGAGAATAGACCTACTGAGGTGACCCAGGTTCAGCCTTTGACCAAGTCTGTCCTGGTATACAGTTGTCTCAATTTCAAAGGCAAGCCCCACCACCTGAGCCAATTAGGACCCTGGGAGCTGTATTCTTCTATGTTTTCTATCAGGCCAGGGTGGGGTTGCCATTTGCATATAACCTCAGTCTCTTATCCTAATGTGCCAGCGCTCTGCATACAAATGGAGGCATTTATTTTGCCGCTCCTTGGCCTTCACCCTTCAAATGCTCTCCTGACAGGAATCCCAATGTTCCCAGCTACCGCTGTCTCTGACTCTGTATTCAGCGCTTTCATTTGGAGAGCATTTAGAAGCCTTGGTGTTCTTGCAAACAGGGTGCTGCTTCGCTGAGAAAACTGTTATTCAGTAGTTATGGTCTGACACCAATTTGATTGGTTAGTGGCAAAGTTGGAGGCATACAGGTCTCAATATTTAGAATTTTAATCGCAAAAGAGAAGTGCATGTTGGCGGTGGCCAGTTGTGCAACAGAAAGGGGATCATAAGGGCGATTTCACAGCCTTGTAGAAAATCATCTTGTTCAACAGCTCTGTTTCCCAACCTTTGACGAAATCACGATGAACACCATGTACAGATGGAGACACTGCAGCTAAACAGGAAAAATGTTCAGATAGAGCGTGTTCCTGTGAGCTGATGGAATCCAGAGTTTCGAACACACACATACACACACACACACACACACGGGAGCACACCATTCAAACTCTCCTGCACACATTCCTACACTGCCATGTGCCTGAGTGGCTACACACACACGCACACATACACACATGCACACCCTCAAATGATCTTTCCCTCACACTCCTGTCCGGCTGTGTGGTAGGTAGCTGAGGCAGCCTTAACACAGAGGTAATTTACGAGGGAGGTCTTACCATTGCGCCCAGACGGTCACAGGGGTGAAGGGCCGGGTAGGAAGAAACTGGATCCATGTAGTAACTCATCACGGACGCTGTGGACAGGAGAAGCAGGGCCTGCTGAAGGGATCAACACACAAACAGATGAGGCAGGGTGGAGCGACCTATCTATCACACACTGTTTACGCTTTGTGTGCTGCAAGTGTGTGGCATATGCTATGTGTGTGTGTGTGTGTGTGTGTGTGTGTGGGCGTATGTATTTTTATGTGTTTATGTAGGTGTGTGAGAGAGGAGGAAAAGATGGCGGGAGAAGGAAGGGGGGTCAAAAACAGATAGAGTGAGAAATTTTAGCTGAGTTTCATTAACCTGCTACATCAGCGGCACAGTTGAGAAGGGTGAAAACTGGTTTAGGGCTTTTTTAAAAAAACATTCAAAAATGTATGTTGTCCCAGCCAACTCTTGTCTGAGTCAAGTTTTTTTTGAATGTGAGAAAAGATGAAGCAAATCCATCCATCCAGAGGCTTGTTAACTTCACATTTCCATCACTTCTCCCTCACCATCTCCCTCCCTTCTCCAAATGTAAAACTGCCTCCTCTTCTCATCTGTCTCACCTCCTCTACTTCCTCCTCCTCCTCCTCCTCTGCACCTTCCTCTTCCTCTCCTTCCTCCCCTCCTACACACTTTGCTTATCACTTAACATTGTTTACTCGAAGCAGCATCAACAAAAAGAGACTAGAAACTGAGCTGAAGGAATACATTAGAGGAGGAGTGGTGTACATGGGCAGTGGCAGGTCCCATCTTCCTCACATTCATATGTTAAGCGATTTGGAATATCTAGTCTGTGGCAGCTGCTGATAGAGTGAGGGGAAGATGTGTCAGTGCTCAATGCTTGCAGATGTTCACCAGCTCAAAAAGACTCAGATGCTCTTGTTTCAGGAAAAAAAGTGCCCATACACAAACTGAATAATGTGCAAATCACTTCTATCATTCAGATCATACACTACCTTTAGGCTTTGGCGAGGTGACAAACAATAAATCAGTGGTAATTAAAATGAGCAAAAGTATTCATATAGCCCTAATTATTCATTTTGTGATATAAATAGATCCTTTTTATGCATGTTATATTTTGAGTGCTCTATCTGAAGGCAGTTTCAAGCCCACAAAGTGTAAAAAACTCACAAATCTTGACATAAAGTTCATTTTACAAAGAGATAAAGATGTGCGCGTAACTTTTTTTTCTTGTTTAGACGTTTTGAACGCTGCTGTAAGGTCGCAAAAATAAGCAGAGATGAAACAGGTCAAAAGCAGCACATCTAAAATTTTTTTTTTTTTTTTTTTTTAAAGGGCGCTGCGAGAATTCCTGACGGGAAAAAACAGAAACTTTAAAGCCGACACTTTTCCCCTTTTGTGCATCAAAGGAGCACCGAGCACCGATAACAGCACACATTGATGTATAGTTCATTTTGCTACAAATACATAAAAAAAAAGAAAAAAAAGAAAAAGAAAAACTTTGCACTTACCGACTGCTGCGGTGTGAGAAGTTTCCTGTGAAGTGGAAGCGCTGGGCAGCTGAGTGTGACAGCTGAGCGGTGGACTGCAGAGATGCTGTACCTGCTCGCAGCGAGTCCCACTGAGAGGAAGGAATATTATGCACACTTTTAGTCCCTCCCTCAATCGCACGATGATCCTCTCCAAATCCTATTTTTCCTCCGCATGTAGTCTTTGGACTTCACATGCAGCTGCGGTTCATATGCAGCCGCAGCACAGGTGTGAACTTGTAGAGAGCCTGTGGTGGTCAGTAATGGGTTTGGTTGGACAAAACTTTCCCTGTCTTACATCTTACATTACTGAAATATTCCAAATTACTGCGGGTGAAGTATATTTATCCAATATAAAGTCAGCTATGAGGTTTCCTCAATCTAAACAAGGAAGTTATTAAGGCAACAACTGATGTGTCATTTGTGATTAGACCCGTTCCTTAAATAATCCAGGACTATATTCTCTCATTGCTTTGTGTAATGTTTCATTAAAATGGCCTGGTTTAAGCTCAATTTGATTGAAGTTTGTTTATTTGTTAGTTTGTTTTCCTTTAGCCAGAGTCTTACTGGGAAAAATAGCAGGAAAGAGGGAGGAAAACATCACATGGAGACGGTTGTGATGACAATGACAATAGCTGATCTTCCTGTGATGTTGTCATCTGGAAAAAAAAAAAAAAAAAAAATCAGTGTGCATGTACGTGTGTCACATCAGGCAGGCGGGTTTATTTAAAGCACCACTATGAAAAAAAAAACCTAAAACAAATAAAGATATAACACATTTCAATCAAACAGTAACATTTAAAATTCGCTGGTACATGTCTCCTGGCTCGTGGGTTGTCCTGCATGGTGAACCTCTGAAGTCTGGCATCAAACCAGGCTGAAACCAACCATTTGAAGAGCTGTAGCTGTCAAATCAATTTGTCTGAGGAGTTGCCAGAATGAACCTGAGAAGCATCTGCCTCTTGAGAATTTATTTACTGTACATCACTGACTATCATATCACCCCCTCCCCACCCCACCTCTGGCCCTCTAACCCCAACCAACAGCCAATGCATGTGGGACACTGATTAAAGCTGTGACAGAAACGCTGACCACTCTTCTGCGAAATGAGAAGTTCCCCCTCAGTACGACGCAAGATCTACATCCACCCGCTCTGATAGGGGTTAGTGATAACCAGGTAAGGGTGTGAAGGTTTATCTATTTGCTTATTTATCGCTTTATTTGTTTATTTATTTCCATGCTGCAAGCTCGCAAGCTTTCTGCAGCATTGCTACCTAACAGCACAGAGCACTGTCTCTCTCTCTCTCTCTCTCTCTCTCTCTCTATCAGCTTAACACTCAACACTTGCGAGTCATCTGAAACACCTTGTGGCTCCATGATAATTCTGTGACCCCAGTGCAGCATTTGTTTGAATTAGAAAGTGCACGGTTCAAACCTCCTGACAGCCACTGCTCTTAACAGTAAATCTTAAAAGTCTTGGGTAAGGAGGTGTGTATGTGTGTGTATGTGTGTGTGTGAGTGAAGAGCTGAGGCAAGGGGGGGGGGGGTCAAGTCCAAGGTGAGAGGCGTGAAGAAGTACCATAAGGGGCTCAGTGGCAGGCAGCCTGTATTTTCTCAAGACCTCGTCTGAATCCCTCTGCGTTCTGTGGGCCTCAGCGCCCCGGGCCCCCAGGGGACACAGATGGGCAACACGTCGAGGGCAAAAGGCGGGGGTATGACTTATTGCCATGTGGAGAGAAAAGCACGGGACGTGCCCCTGTGATGAGACCAAATTGAATAAAAGCGAGGTTGAATGCAATCCAGATCTTCAGCCGATGCCCCAGCAATGCTGTTTCAATTAGCCGGCTCACCAGTTCAAAGGCGAGGCCCTTGATTCACTTCTGGTCCGCATGAAGCCACTATCATCACGTTGCCCCCTTGCCTTTCACCTCCCCATTATGGTGCCACCTTTTTCCGCTCAGAGCCTCCTCCTATGTGCTGGCTGTGCTCATGTTTTACATTAAACAGATAGTGAACGCCTTGCCATCACCACCAGTAAAAGCCATCAGTCAAAAGACCTGCGGGGGTTTAAAGTCTTCACCATCACTCTCCTTGTAAAGTCTTATAGTGTTCTTGCACTTACATCAGCTCTGAATTAAAGAGATATGATTTCTCCCAGAATATCTGAAATCTTTAAAATATGCTTAAACTTTATTCTTTTTTTCAGGGCTTAGTGTTTATTGCCATATTCTGCACCGAAAACCATCAGGAGTTTTAAATCTCTATAGCGTAAACGTTGAAACAAAGTTCTCATGACAGACATGAGATTATCTGCCTTGAAAGATACAGTACCACATAGGGGTCATATTTTCATTTTTACCGTCTGTTTAGAAGTGACAATCCCACCTCAACCTGAAGAATTCAAACCCCAGTTGATCATTTTACTGGAATATCTCTAAGAAAACACTCAAAAAGATAAATAACTTGAGGTGACAGTTTGCTTTAACGTGAGCAAACCATGCTTTCAGACATAAATTCCACAGTCCTAATATTTCAGCTAAGAAAACCAAATGTTTTGTAGATGAAACATAAGTTGTAAAATATGGGACTGTTCTGCGGCTCTTATGTTGTCTTCATCCCGGGACATTGATGGATCCCTGTCAACCCTGTACTTTTTCTTTTTTTTTTTTTTTTTTTTTAATCAGTACACCAAACCATACTGCTGTCTGTCCTCCTCTGGTGCCCTGCGTCTCCAGACTGTGAATCCTTTTGTCTCATTTTCTCATTTTGGATCTTCCAAAGATAGCGCTGACAGGTGATATTAATGGTCTTTTATTAGAATCGTCCTGATTGCTACAGATTTTTGGAAGCAAGAGATAGAGGGAAGGAGCAAGAGAGGGGAGGAAAAAAAATGAAAGAGAGAGAGAGAATATGGAAGTCCTCCGCCCACCGCTTCTCACAGGAGATCGCCTCTCTCTTTGATAGCCTGCCCGAATCTGTTCCCCCCATAGAAACTGCCCTGCAGATGTTGTTGCTGAATGCCGACTACAAAGAAGGAGCCCTTTATGAGAAGAACATCTATTTTGGGCCTCAGTGTTTCCGAGCCGTGGTGCTCAGTGAGAGAAGTACAGGCCTAATCTTTCTGCCGCTGAAAACTCTGTTTTATTCCCTGCCCATGATATTTTTAGATTAAAGCCCAGTTCTAATGAATAAAGTGAGGATGTAATATTTTATGACAGTATCAATATGCCATCACCGCGGTGGGCTCGGGCCTGAAAAAGCCTTGCGTTGCTATTGGCATCAGCAGAGAGAAAGTGGGGGAATATGGGGTAGTAACCTCAAGGAACATGGAGAAGCCTTTGTGTCAGGCCTGACTAGATTCATTTAGAAGTGTTTGTGGTTAAGACTCTCACCCTCACCCACAGAACCGTGACTTTGTTGCACTGTTGACTGTGAGGCAAAGGTCTTGGGGGCAATATTAGCTCTTGATATTATCTTTAATTAAAGCACCAATCCCTCAGCCAAGTTGTCCAAACACTCCTAAATAGGCTCTGTAAATCAGACAAACATCCTCAATATTTGATGGGTCGAGAGTGTGCACTATAGCCTCCAGATGGTTTGTGTTTCTTAAGCGTTTCACGAGGGATGGTACGGGACAGCGATCTTCTGTTCGAGTGTGCCTCTTGACAGAACGAGTTCCTCCACATCACATGCTGAGTCGTTGGATTTCTGCCTAGGTCGCTCTCTCTCCCTTTTTTGTGTTCCATCTCCTCTGTGTGTGGGTTTGTCTGTAGGCTATACGTGTGTGCATGTACTGTAGCATTTATTTTTTTGTCAGTCAGTGTTGTGCTTTAATTAATGACATGCCCACAACCATCTGATTCTAAAGTCAAAACTAGCACTGCACATTTGACGGTTGTGCAAAAAGCAAGTACAGCACACGGGACAGATCATGGATTTGCATGTATTTTACATCATACTTCAAAGGCTCAGAGAGTAAGTGTCCTTTTCAAAGCTTATACCAGATTTAATTAAGTATGAAGTTAATGTTATTTGGTAAAATAACGCCTTACACTGATCTTTTGTAAGAAAAAAAAAAGTGTTGTAAGATGAAAGGAAAAAGCAGGCTGAGGAGGGAGGGTGAGAATGAGATGCTGAGTCCAACATGCCCTGGTTGATAAGCTGCTGGCCTGGCGCCAGATTACCCCCCGCCCCAATACACACGCATGCACACAAACACACACAAACACCCCACCCAGTGGCCAGTTTGACCCCCCTGCACAACACACACACACACACACACACACACACACACACACACACACACACACACACCACCACCACCACCACCACCACCACCACTCCAGTGGCGTCTCCAGCTCGCTATTCCTCTTCATTAGTGTCCCAGAACGAGATGCTTGTCATGTAATTAGCAGAGGAGGTTTTCTGAATGCCTGTATAACATACACTCTCATTAGAGACGTGAGAGAAGGCTGGAGCAAGAGAGGAGAGGTGGGGAGACAGGCCTGGGAGGCATGTAGAGGGAGAGCAATCAGTGAGACAGATGGGGAGAGAGAAAGACAGAGGGACAGAGAGAACATGCCAGGAAAAAAAAAGTGTTGAGCACAACAAGAAAAACAGAAACTTACATGACGAGGGGAGAGATTTCTGACTTCAGTTTGCCAACAGGGGATGTGAGTGGCAGCTACTTGGTCTGGACAAATTTATGATGACTTACTTCAGTCCACTGGTATTCTCGTTAATATCTATAAATTCTGCAACAGGCATTTAAGCCAACCTTTGCTCAGTTTTCTTGCAGCATCATCAGATTTAAATATGATAAACGGGTTAAGTGAAGAGAGATATAAATATGATGAATGGACTTAATACCCTGACATTTTTCAAGTTTTGTGCTTCTTGTAAACCCTTTAAATCTTGTGCTCTTTCTACAGACTATTGTGAAGTGGCTATCTCCTCTGAAGAGCTACAGATGATATCCTCCTTTATCTCTCTTCACCGTTTTAACCCATCAATACACCTTTAACACACACATCCTAGGATTATTACAGTTTCTAATCTGGTGCCGTCCTATGTGTAAGGTATTTAAGGACCTAGGTGAGTCTGACAGTCAACCTGAAGATTTCCCTGGTCACTTGTTGTGAGAGAGCAGTTTCATTAGCTCCACTACATCCCTGTTGTGTTCGCACTGATAACAGCATCAGTGCCACTAGTAGACCTGTCGGCTTCGTTCAGTTCATCCAGTCTGTGATGAGGTGTGGTTCAGGCTGCAGAGGAGGGCTTATCAGGGTGATGAGAGGGAAGAAGGAGCTGCTTGTCAGTGGCTGCTTTTCAATGGAGTCTGTGTTGTGTCCAGAGAAGCAGGAATTGAAGTGTATAAGACAGTCTCATAAAGTCCAGCTCCAGCTTCTCTCCTCCACCACACCAGACTGGTAGAGGAGAGAATATTTGAAAATGTCTTTTGTGCTTTGTTTTATAACCCACACAGGTGGCAGGTGGGTAGCAATAAAGTTTGGAAAAGGACAATAACTGAGGATACTTTTCTGTATTGCACAGCTTGCTTTGTACTGTCCTGATGCGACCAACCAATCTGGACATTTATATTATTTGACTCAGGTCTATCTATTACAAGTATCTGTGTTAATCATCTGGAGAAATTTCAAAAAGATTTTTTGCATATGACCATGGAAATGTTTCTTTCCAGACAGGTTTTCTTCATTAGCTTATCTACAATAGCATTTAGTACACATTGCTGGCAACTGATAACTGATAGTTGATAACTTGAACTTTCTTTCAAAGGAGCTATTTGAAAGTGTCTCAATAAAAACTCCAGTACAGTATAATGGAGGTTTTAATAGCCCATAAAACAAAAAACCGACCTTGGATTTTTCCTTATTTTATAGATAAAAGCACTGTAAACCATAATACAGAAGGAAAATTTCAGCACAGAAGATTGTACTTATTTGTTTGTTATTCTAAACTCAAAATACAACGGCTGTGCTCCCATTTAGTCTGTGTATACAGCCAAGGCTCTGAATCAGACAGTCTGATTGGCTGACAGCACCAACTGGAGCCAATAAGAATGTACAATTGAGTAACGTGACTGTAGACGTCACTGGCAAAGAATGCGGATAAGAATCGACCAATAAACAGACAGAAAGCAGCAATAGGCCAGACAAACAGTAAAACTACTCCAAATATTTCATAACTTTTAACATTAGGGGATCAATCGAAGTCAGTGACCCACACGGAAGATCCGGGGATAGATAGAAAGCGCCGATCGTGTAGTGTAGGAGAAAAAACCCGACACGTCTCAAGCTCAAACGATCACGGAGTAAGGACGCTCTACAGACAACGTGGAATTCTGAAGCACATATGCTCCAGTGGGCCTAAGGGCTGTTTACTTCCAGTCTTGCTACACCTGCTGCGCAGCGCGACTTCTACAGGGCAGACTGGAAATTAGTGACGAGATGGACCAACCGAGTTGGGGCTGGCTGATTAGCATACCGACTAACTTCAGTAGAAGAAAATACATGATAGAAATAGAACCAAAACAAAAGGATTGCTTTCCACCTCTGGGGACAGCTCCTTAAAGAATGAAGTTTGATGCTGAACTCGCAACACTTCTTCTATACTGGTGAGTAAACAGCTGGCAATGCTAACATTGACTATGTAGCAAAAGCATAACTTACAAATATCTTCCGTAAAGCCTTGTATAATACATGTTACCTTACAGAAATGTTTCTTATCTGCAGCTTATATGATATGGGCTGTATAATGTGTGATTCCACTTGCTGTAAATCCAGTAGGGTTTGTTAGCTCGACTGTGCCCTCTCTCAATAGTTACTGCCGCTGCTAGCTGAGTAGCTGTCAGCTCATGAGACATAGCCAAAGAAATTAGCTAAGCGCTCCACACTGAAGTTGAAAATTCATAACATTACAGTATGACCTCTGTATGAACATGCTGTGGCTTATTGAAATGTTACTATGAAGTCTTCAGAGTCAATGAAATTCATTTTACAGTGTTAAATTGTCCATATTACATGAAATAGTGCACTCAGGAAACAAGCTAGTTAGCCGCTGTGCTGAAAAGTCCTTGTTGATCTTAGCTCTATGGTGGATATGAGATGACTGTGGCAAGCTGACTGTGATGGACCATTATATATTTTTTCTTAATATCAAGTTACATATGTTCATATTATTGAATTTATAATATAATTTCTACAGTGAAACGTCATGAGAGATGTGCTATAGACGGTTAACTGTGTTAGTGAGCAGTATGTCCGTATCCACACTATATAGGGCAGCACTGAAACAGACGTAGGCCTCCTGTCCATCATTCATTGGGGCTGCTTAACTGGCCAGCTTCTGTGGTGTCTGACTAACCTCAGTTACATCAAGTTGCATATGCACTTAACAGATTCAATACCTAATGCACTGCAGCATTTTAAGGTTGTCCTGAGAACTGTGACAGTGCAGTGTGACTAGTAACTATACAGTATGTGTCAAATAAATGCCTTCAATTAAGTAAATATACAGTCCTAGCAAACCGCAGCAAATTTCTTGTACTTCCAAAGTCAGTCAACAGGTGAACACCACTGACATTGTTCTGCCTGCCTGCTGCATTTTATTCAGCATTCAAGACGAGTGTTTACCAAGTGAAAGTACTGTGATAAGTGAGCTTGTGGGGACTTGATTGTGGTTGTCTCTCTTCCACTTTGAATCTCTGACTCCCACACTCTATTTCTCTCCATCTTTGTCTCTCTTGCACACGCATACATAGTCAAACCCATCTCTCATCACCGCTGTCTGGCAGGGCGGTCTTTCTACCTTTGTTTCTCTCCAACTTTTCACTCCCAGTCTCAAGCTCCATATCCCATTTCCAACCGCCAGCCGACCCCACTCACCCACACCTCACTCACCCCTACTCCCACTCCACTCCCATCTCTTACTGTGCAGAAATGGGGTTATTTTTAGAGCTCTGTTGATGGTTTAAGGATGTTAAGTCCACATTGTGCCATGGATTTTCAGTGAGGAAACAGGCTGTTTCTCTTCTTGCCCCCTCACTTCCATTTCATTTTCTTCTCCGCATCCTCTCTTTCCTTCTCAAAAGCCCTTTCTCCACAACACCCCCTCACCAACACACTTTCTCTTTCTCCCCTAGCTTTTCCCTCTCTCTAACTGCCCAATTGTCAACACACGCTCTCACCTCCCTCCTCACACCTACGCAATTCTCTCGTTTTCTCATTCTCTCTTTCTCGTCTTCGTTCTCAGTCTTCCTAGCAGAGGGCTTTTTTTCTGCTCCTACATGCAATCTGGGCCTGTCATCATTCAGACTGCTCACCCACTCTGCTGTCTGTGTATAGATAGTTTCAGTAGTGCACCTCACAGCATTGTGTTACAAGGCCTCTCTTTGTGTTTGTGATGTACAAAACAACCAAAAGTGCACATAAGAAACTGTATATCACAGAATGCTGAAACAGCAGTGGTCAAATTCTGATTTGACTTGGCTATAAATCCAACTCTGGTTTTGTACACCAGGTATTTGCATGTACTGATCCAGTTCCTGATAATTTTAACTGAAAATATAAACCAGATACAGGAATTTTAGAGCTCCACATCAGCTGACCTTATAGGAAACTTTAAAAAAAAAATGTGTTTAACATGATAATAGCAGTTATGCTTAAAGCTCCAGAAGCTAATGCAGTAGTGACAACAACAACAACATGTTAAGTCAATGAATAGATTGTGAAATGTATGCAGGTTTATAGCATTGGTATACTCAAGGGTATGTAACTCTTTGAGAAAAGTTCCTAGCACAAGCTTACTATAAGACACTGCTGGTGTCACTCTTGTTTCACAGCTCAACTCTGCCCTCTATCTCTGGTTTACTGAAATGCAGATACAGTATGGGTTAAGAGTGTCATTTTTAGCAGCAGCATGATACAAACCAAAAACAAAGTCTGCTTACTTTGAATAAAAATTCCTTGTGTGATTTTTTTTTTTTTTTTTTTTTTTTTTGGCCAAGTAGGACATTTTGTCAGTTTCTCTCTCTTTGACCAAACAAAATCTCTTAAGCTCCCCTTTTGTTTACACACTACCTGACGTAGCGTTTGAGCTGGTGCACTCTGCTGTCAGATCTCAGTCAGAGAGCTGGCACGGCCACCTGCTGGCTTCTGTGCGCCTCACCAGCCGTCTCAAATAGCCCTCACCATATGTTAACGCTTTACTCCCCAAATACCCATGATGACAGCGTCGCTCTGTCTCTTTAAGACCCGGCGTGGAATGCTGTGGTTTCCCTAGGCGTTTGGGGTAGTGCCCTCACCCACACATAAACACAACCCTAAAAGTGACTGTGACTCACTCTCCTTCTCACTGTCTCTCTTCCCTATGATTCTTAGATGCGTCCCTGGTCTTGTCCACACAATTGATGATGTTTCTTGTGTTGTTCTGTGGCTTGTACTTTGGTTCCATACTTCACTCCAGTGTCTGAAAGAAAACAATGTCCTGACCTCATCTGGCTGGCAATATGTCAGTGTGCGGCAGTGTCTGTTTCCTGTTTCACTTGTTTGTTTGTGCCACAGGTGAAAAAGGAGGATGTTGTTTTTTTGTCTTTGTCTTAAATTATAATCTTATCTTGCAGATGTGAAGCTTTTGAGGAAGTATAGTATACTGTCCTTAGATTAGTCAGGTACATACAAGTACATGTAACACTTTCTCAAAGTGGTCTCAGACTTTTGTTCCTGACTGTAAGTTGTTTTTTTAATACAAACATCATTAAAGAAGAAAAAAAAGAAAGTTCCCATAAGTTGTTTTTATATTTTACTAATGAATTGCATTAGCTAATTTACTCCAAAACTTCATCACTGCTTCTTCTCCCATGTCTCCCAGTCTGAACAAAAGGGTACCTGAGTCCTCAATGAGCCACCGCTAGCTTGAGCCAGAGAGCCCTCCAGTGGCAAGAGTTGGCACTACCTCTCCCTATGAATAGGATCAATAGGCAAGCTCCCTTTATTAGATCCAGATTTGACCGTCTGAAGGCACAGATGAATGATTTTTGTAGTCTGGTGAGCAGCCCACATCGAGTTCAGCCTGTCAGACATGTCTGGGGGGATGTGGGGGAGGAAAGAGAGACACGGGCCTCAAAGTAAAAGCCTTGAGAATGCGGGACAGGGGTAAACCCTAAACCTGAGAGCTCAGACCGGGCTAGCAGCCTTCCAGGGAACAACACTTTTCTTATTGAGCCAGCGGGCCAGACCCAAATGAGAGGTGACAGCATATTCATTTCACTCAGTGTTTTTCTTTAAGGGCTTTTTAAAATGCTGCTGAATGATGAGCGGTCAGTGGATTTATAGTTCAGGGGATGATTTAGGCTTTCTAAATGGCACTGCTTTCCTCCTGCTCCTGCTCGCCCTGCGTTTTTCCACAAGAGCAGTAATTTTCAGGGGCTTTATTTCAGCTTCATGTTGTTCGTGTAGGGATGACTCCCCCTTGGCAACCCAGACTGATTTTAAAATGTAAAGTGAGCACCTTGGTTTCCCATGCCCAGTCTGGACTAGAGGCAGGGTGTGTCCACACTCGCAGCTGAACTGACATAAGATAAGTGGTCTGGGAAATCCTTGTACATACCCAGAGAGGAGAGAGATTCTCAGTGTTTTGTGGTGTTGAGAAAAGTGATTATATGGATGCACAATGTAGAGCCATGAAACATAGACACACACACACACAGACAGACACAGACCTAAACACACCTCTCTTTTCTTATGATAAAGTGCATACCATGACATATTGTATGTAATGACAACATGCATTTTGTCTCGACAGCACATGTCCATCCCCAAACATCCAGTCCTATAAGCTCTAATCTCAGCATTACCCCCCGAGGCGAGAATACCAAGACTGAACAGATAAGGTCATATTGTGGACATATCAGCGGTCTCTGCTCTGGACCTGATGAGTGGCAACACATCAGAGGCACTGGGAGGTCGTAAATTTATAGGGATGCTATTACCTTCATAAATGCTTGCCTCATAAAATGACTGCCTTGCTTTAATTTAATACTTCCCCTTGCTAATTATCACCGCACACACAAGTAGGCTGCTGTCTGCACTTGGCATTGTGTGAGGGATTTTAAAAGGACAGACAGGGCACGTGTTTGGATGAGTTTCTTTGAATTTTGTTGTTCCATCCCCCAAGTTGTGTCTTGATATTAGACTGACACGACAAGCTCGACTTGTAAACACATTGTAACCCTTTTCTCGCAGCAAATGAAGCTTTAGCTTTGATGTTGTTGCAGTGTGTTGTATGTCAGTGTTCAGAGAGCGTAGACAGGTTAAGACCTTCCCCCAAGAGCTACAGTTATAGTTGTTTAACCGTGAGCACCAGGAAATACATCTCCTGCTTCTCCATTAGGCCTCTCCTAAATCTTTCAAACTGCAATTCAATACATGAAAATATAAAAGAAATATTAAGGGAGAGAGGACTTCTACTGTTTTGAACATGCTCAGTTACTGCTGTTACCGCACTTACTGTTCCGTGTCTGGGCCATGAATGCCTTGAAGCTTGCGTGAAAAGATTTGATATTTCTGCCCTGCCTTCCCTGGTGCCACACTGCCATTTTCTCTCTCCCTGAGGAGTGAAAAAAAAAAAAAAAAAGGGGGAATGAGACCGATCTCCATCTCCAGATCATCTCTCAGTAGCCCCTTCAACTAAATAAATAACTCATTACAGTTCAGAGTAAGGAGCTTCATTTACTCTCGGCGATGTAATCACAGATGTCTGTAGGTTGCCCACATCATCTCAAATACAAGTGCTTTTGGTGGAATCCCAGGAGAAGGAGCACTGAAATGTTAACATACCAGTGAGGAAAGACTGGCAGTGGACTGCATATGGGAAACTGTTGATGGTAGATTGTTTGGCCGAACTGTAGAGAGGGATTAAGTCCGCTTATTAAAGCACAAGGGGAGATTCTGTTTGCAACTATATGCTAAATAAACATGAGACACAATCGAGACTGTCAAGAGCTCTGTTTGGACTCTCCACAAGAGGCATGATCACCTCACAGCTACATTCCACACTAAATGTCATTACCACGGCAAAGCACAAAAACAAGAAGTCGTAGATGGTGTAAGACTTGATGAAACAACCAGACAGAGGACTCAAGGGATTTGCACATATATTCTGTTTTTCACCTCTTTTAAAAACATGAGAGGCTGTTGCCACATAGGAAAAAATCAATCAGTGTCAGAAGGTTTAGGCAATTATAGCAGGCTGATTCAGCAACCTCTGATATCTGACATGGTAGTGTTTGAAGTAGCATTGTTCTGCCATCTAAGGTTAAACAAGTGTTAATAACAATTAGAAATATTAATTAATTAGTGTAGTATGACAGGTATATTTTAAGCAGTTACTGTAGGCTATCTGCCTGTTTTTTGTGTTTTCAGTGCTAAATTTAATCCACTGAAATCAGATTTAACCTAATATGATGAGAACGTATTAAAGATTCCCATGAAAGGCTGTATTTTGGTTAACTGGGGACAGTTTGACTGGGTATACTATAAGCTGGATGCTTTGGCCTTTATTAATATTTCTATCAACATTAGCACAGAATACCATGTAATATTTTTTTTCTTCGTCTCTTGCTCTTTGAGAATTTAATAGTTGCTGTTCAAATGTGTTAGAAAACTTCTTCTACTGTATCCTGAGGAAGGTAACACAGCAGGCGCATGAATGCCATTTTTCAGTAAAACGGATGTTGGGATTTCCGTCCATTGTTTCGTGCTGGGAACACTATTATCAATGTTGTTGTTCTTAATCATTGCATTAGGAAACGGTGCAACAAACAGAAGGTCTAGCCGCTGATGAAAGACGACCTTTTTACCAGATGACCCCCCCCCTCCCCCCAGAAAAACAGTTTAAAAAAAAAAAAAAAATCAGTGAAGCCAGTCGGTAGGCCTAATATATTGCCTCTAAGGATTATACTGTTTTTGTAAGTGATTATTTTACGTAACTGAGTGTCTCTATTGAAATTCTTCCCAAAATAAATCAACCTGTTTCAACTTAAAGTTTCCAAGAGTTATATCATTGCATCACCATTTGGCAGCAAATAGGCTATCATATGTTGTAAAATAATAAAGAGCTGGAAAAACATAATTTTATGATATAGGTGCTTGTTGCAATGATCACATAAAACAGTTCCAAATTACAGCAATCGATCCCACATCTCACGCTCATCACATATTGGCTCTCTAATGCAAAAAAAAGGAGAAAAAGTTACAGGCGACTTCTCTGTTTCACTTTGGTTGCTCTGCGTGAAATAGCGACCTTGATGAGGCTATAAAATGCTATGGTTGGGCGACTTTCCTCACCGTGAATTGCCCCACATCCTTTGGTGGGACTCTTTGGTCGAAGTTGAGGGCAGCAAAGTGAAGGAAATGAAGTTAGTGAACTGAGTGGGGTCAACTGAGCAGGAAAAGACAAACCCGCTGCGGAGGAACTCGTGTTGCTGTTGTATTCCTACGGGAACTGTCACCACGAGGACAGGCTGGAACATGAATGAGTGTCTGCATAGAAACTCCTGATCATTCAAAATAAATTACACACATTTATTTTTTTTAAGAAGAGCTGATATTTGGCTTTAACTGGAGGGTTTACTTTGCAGAGCAGAAATGTACGAATCTAGAGGCTGTCTATTTCTCCAGAATTGTTTCACTTCAAGTTTGATCCTTTTGAATGATCATTTATTTCTCTGTGAAAAGTTGTCAGATAAAAAATGATGTCTGTAGTTATAATGGAGCATAAATCCACGAATCTGTGAGCACACTTTTCCCTGCACTTAATTTGTGGAGGGGAGGTTTGCAGGTGAGATGATATAAGAGACAATAACATTTACTTGGAAGAGAAATGTTTTTGCAGAGATGCTTGTGGCGCGTTTGAAGTTGTCTTGACTGTTCACGCAGCAGTTCACCCACATGCGCCACTGCAGCTGGGGTGTATGCGGAATAACTAATAGCAAATAAAAACAAGCTCAAAAACATCTAAAAAAAATATATCTTTTACATATTTATCGAGCCCCCTCTCCACCAGAAGACTTTGCAAAGCAGATTTATGACGCTCTTTCTCTCTGCTTTCCCCTTATTTCATGGTTCAGTGGCCTCACACGGCAGGCAAGGGGAGGTTTTCTCTCGCTGCTCATTGGTCGCGGCTTTCCCATCTCAGGAACATTTCCATTCATACACCGGGCGCTCCTTTTCAGCCCCTTTCAAAATAACTCACTGTCATCATCATCGGGAAAACGGCTTTGCCTGGACGGGACTAATTATTTAGAATTGGAGGAGGAGTGATTCGATCGAAAGAGATCAAGCGACCGACACGGTAACGACAGGTGAGTGTGAAAAATAACAGAAGCAGATTGTGCGTTTTGCTGAAGTCCTGCACACTCTGCAGCGTGGGTGTGTGCACAGGAGCACTATAAATCGTTTCCACTTGTTTTATTTGTTATTATTTGTGCCCAGACTGACTGTAAAAAGCTGTAGATTGCGTCTCAATCGATTTTTAAAAAAATGCACGTTTCGAAATGACTGCAACAGTGAAATGAAACTGCAGCCTCCATCTCAATTCTCGTTAATGTTTTGTCTTATTGCATCAGACTTGTTGTTCAAACTTTTACCTTATTCGAGGTCTGAGTTGCATCTGACTTTTGCAATCGAAAAACACCACTCACTTCGTCGCAGTCTCACTTTAGGATAGTCTATAGGTAAAGAGGGGCGGTGGGGGGTGGTGGAATGCGTATTAGCTGAAAATCAGTTGGCTCTCGTTTATGATGGATAACAGCAAGGTAAGATGCTTAAAATGTAACACTAGAGGGGTCCCGGCCCACGGGGCTGTCTCGGAGGAAGGTTCACGCCGTTATTCACCAGTCGTCCTCTGCCTAATTGGCTGCAGATGCGGTATCCAATGCTCTTTTTACCGCGTAGAAATTGGATGCATTTGGGGAACTTTATGAGGCGAGCCCTGCGTTTGCCTGCAGGAGCTGAGAAGACAAAAAAAAAAAAAAAAGGTCCCTTACAAGTATTTAAACCGTGCCACGTTCATGTATAACTCCCCCCACCCTTTTTTTGGCTAATTTATCATGGGACAGGAATTCAATGCGCAAAAAAACTTCAGCAGAAACGTGAAATTGCGCAGTAAAAAGGAGAAATTGTGGTGCTATTAAACTCCTGATCGCGTGTAAGAAGGTACAAGTCTCCCTGTGTGTTTTTTTTTAATTCTTTCTTTTTTTGTTGAATTTCCCTGTCAGGTATTGGCTTAAGATCACAAGGGCCTGAGATCTGCATCCACCACTAATTATGCTAAAATGCACAGTCGGAAAAAAGTTCATGATTGTATATTTATAACCCTGACAGGTCAGAGCATGCATGCTACTGAACAGGAGAGAGGTGTCCCATAAGCCTTGTTAAGATATGTTGGACTTTAATGGTGCGTCCTGGATGCCATTATAGAGGTCCATATACGTTAATTTGCCTTATCACACAGTCCATATAACAGCCGTTTCTGATGGTATATGCCACTACCTTCCTAATAATTGCACAGGGAGGGAAGGGCTAAAGACACCGTCCTCTAAGTGCCCTTTCACCCTAGACTTTGTAAGCTGCACTTATTAAAGCGAAAAGTGTTTCAATATGTGGTAAGCTTTAGGGGGAAAACGTGATGGGGGTTGGGATGAGGCCCCCTTTTTCTCCATGCTGCCCAGCTCCTATTGGAGCTTACTCCTGTTGGAGTAATTCATTCATGTTACCAGTGGGTTCGTGGTGTAATTTCCATCTGCTCGTGTTGTTAATGTATGGCCAGCTGTAATTAAAACCTGCCCATATCTAATACCACTGACCACCGCTGAAAGAAGAAGGGGGGGAAGAATGAATGAATGAATGAATGAAGGCATTATGTGAGCGGTTATACATGCAGGGGGCCATTAAGCAAATTTGACTTCCCTGTATTTTGGTGGAAGTGGAAACCCATGTGTGCCCTATGTGGAAGTTCACAAAAAAACTAATAATAATAATGATAATAATAAGAGGAAGAAGAATGTGATTAAGTTATGAGTGATTGTCAATGTTTTCCTTTCCTCAGGGCCCACTGGACACTGATCACCCTTGGGCCTGTCTGTCAAGTAGACATGTTTCAAACTGTCCCTGACACGTCGTCTTACGTCAAGGTAAGACACCACCGTCTCTTCGATCAGGTAATGTTGGAGGGACAAAGTGGGGTCCTTTCATTTCTTATGACTCTGGCTGAAAATAAAGCATGTGCAACAAAATCCCCTGCAATATCATTATCCCAAAATACAAAAATAAAAAGTGTATTTCCAGTCAGTGAACATTATTTAACGATCATCAGTTATTTGCATTAGAAACGAGTGGAATTAAGTATTTAGGTTGCATCTTCTCCTGATTTTATATGAGTAGAAAATATTATGCAACATTAAATGATAACACCTCTAACACTTGCGGCTTTACTATCATGCACATGCCAGGCCTGTTGCATTTGATTGGGACCTTGTTATTAATTCTCCCTGCAATGCCTGCACGTTGACTCTGTTGAGATGCGACTGTTGTGATCTATCTGAATATCGATTTGATTTTTTTTTAATCCAAGAGCTACTGTTGTTATGGTGACGTCACGAATCTCTCTCTCTCTCTCTCTCTCTCTCTCTGCCACAGTCCTGAAAATGTAAATAAAGCAAACAGCGCACATCTGGTTTTCACATAAAAAAAAAAAAAACTGCATCGTGCCACATATGGCGCAGACCCTGCATTTCTGAGACGCTCCAACCATGAAATATTTCTTTTTGATATAAGACCATGTATAACCATATAGGCTAATGCCCAACATGATGTTCAACGTGCACTTTGCTCGCAGTTGTCTCTGTGAATCTGGGTGGTTTGCCATGACGACGTTTGCTCACATCATAATAATATACCGAGGGTGACTGCTCGGATTGTGCCTTATTAAAATGAGCCATTATGCAGAGGCGAGCTCGGTGATATCTCCATAATCAAGGTATTTTTCCAAGGGCGACTTGCTAATGTTTTGAAGACTTATTCCCCCTTTGAATAAGGGCTCTTTTCATCCAGGCGCAGCGTTTGTGCCACTGCGGAGACACTCGCCGTTTTAGGGCTCAGAACAATTCCTGATTTGTTGTGAGGGAGTTGAATGGCGAGGAATGTTTTAGGAGAAAATATGCTTTTAAAATGAGTCTCTCTGCTCCCTAAAATAAAGAAGACAGGAGGCCAGTGAAGGAGGGAAAGAGGTTAGAGGGACCTGAACAGGAAGGCGAGCTAACTTCGAATTTTACAGTTACTTTCATCTCAAAGCTTATTTGATTTGCTGTGGAAATGCAGTCTAGATTATTTTTTTTGTTCTGATTCCAATAATGTTATTTATTGTTTTTTTGTTTTTTTTGGGGGGGGGGGGTTTATTCTGCCCGGAATCAGGTTTGGCGTGCATTTATTTGCGTGCAAGTGCTGCACTCACTTACTCACACACACATTCACGGAGATATTGGTCAGAATGTGGCACGCCTCAATACAAAATTTAAAAGAAATATCCCTCATTCAAGCGAATCCACGGCCCAGCATTTGGTTTTGTTTGGTTAAGGCCAGGCGAGACTGGAACTCTCCAATAAAAATAAATCTCAAATTAATTATGGCCTAGAGCGAGGGGCCAGACAGTTCGTGCTTATATGCGCTGCAGACTCCACTTTTTGCCCTCAGTATTTTGACTCGGGCTGTCTTTTAGCCCGAGAGAAGGAATGATCTGAATACAAGTCTGCAGTCTAATAAACAGCAACTTTAGCAGGCTCACATGGACTGGGACTATTTCTTCATTGTAATAACAGTCCGCCAAAAAGTTTCTCACAACTTTCACAATATGAAAAAATAACATGATTTCCCACACCAGATTGAGTTTCCCATGTGTATGTAAAAAAAGAAAAAAAAAAAAAAAAGGTTTGATACAAAGTGTAAAACAAGAAAATGGATCATTTGGTTGGGACAGGACCACACATATGTACTTTTTTTTTTTTTTTTTTAACAAATGCTAAACATTAAAGAATACCCCCCCCACTTCGTTTTATTCCCACTTTAGATCTCCCCTTTGTCAGACTGTTTTCACTTGTTGAGCTTATGTGACAAATAAAAGCCTCAATACTCACTCTTTTTTTTCTCATGTATGACATTTAACTCCATATTCTAAATCTTAGTAGGTTTTGGTATAAGCTAAAGAAGAAAGGATGGGCCTAACAATTGAAAGGCTTCTGAACATAAACTCTCCATAGTGTCCGCCCACCTCTGGCTTGTTGCCCCAGCGGAGAGACAGAGGAGCTACTGGCTCGTGGTGTAGGCTAAGGCAGAAATGTCTGGCTGTCTAGTTCCAGCGTCAAGCCAGATGTTCTGTGGTTCACTGTGTAAACCAACTTGCATCTGTTTATTGGCCTTCCAAAATGTTTGTTACCACTGTATTCATTATGGTCTTGGTAGGTCCTGGACCCCCAGCCCTCTTAATCAGCTTTATGACTGGGGGTGGCAGGTATTTGAATACAGAGAGGGAGTAATGTTGTCTGTTGGTTTAGCGTCATTTGAAAAGCATCCTGTAAATTACATGACATTACATTTCATCTATTTACACAACCTAAACTAATCTTGGCTGCCACATTGGAGTGGAGGGTAAACGTAACTTGTTTATTAATGGGAACTGGTGACATAATCCAAAGGGTCACAGTATCATAGTGGCATGATGGGTATTTTAACATATATTTGTATTTGTGTTAATAAAGCCCTGTATAGTGAATCACTAACTCAAGGTCACATTGTAATCACCTCTTTAATTTCTCACTTTATCAATGGCATCATTAAAATAAATCAAACCCACATACACAGGAATGTAGAGAAGAAAAAAAAAGAAACCAAACCAGTCACTGAAGAGTTAAACAAGGTGTCTCCCTTAATTACACGAGTCTGAACTGGCCTCAGGCAGGAGAAGCCTTGACCCTTAGCAGGATCCAGATGTGGTGGTCCCAAGGGTGGGGGCCCACAGCCCCACCAGACCCCCGAGTCGAAAGCAGACAGGCCGGCCCTGCTGTCAGTCGTCGCGGCGGCGTATAGGCCGCTCCCCAAAGCAGAACCCCACCACTGCAAAAAATTTTCATCGTCATTTCAGCTCAGTCGTATCAGGCCTATGTTGTTAAACATTATAAAAACAGGCAGTGTAATGAGATACATTCGCTTTTGTCCAAAGTAAAGTCTTAAATGTATTATTTTCCCATCAAATGTGGTTTTCTTGATACTGATGGAATGATCAGATTTTTCCAAACTAGACTCAAACTTGTTAAAAAAAATCCCTGAAACAACTACAGCACTACAATCTGGATTAAAGTCTGTTTTCAGTCTCTTAATCTAAATTACAAACTTGTTAGATTTATATGTTTCATTTGTCCTCAGTATAAAACAAACAAACAAAAAAGAAAAAGAAAACAAGTGGCAATAGATTTGTGAAAATGGACTTTTCTTGCAGTGTTATTGGCCTGGTCACGTTCAAAGCTGGCTCCATGTCTAGCATCTGCACTAAAATTATGCTTGAATTGATGAGGGCAATTTCATAGGGTAGACGAAAAGAAAAAAAAAAAACCTATGTGGGGGTGGGGATTAGAGATATCTGATTTTGTTTAGGCTCAGGCGTGTAGAGGGAGAAACCATCGAATGACAATAGCAAAGTTAATGCGTAAAAATAATGATAATAATATATTTATGTTCGTTTTGTTGACGCATGCTGCGTGTCATCCATTCAGCCCTGTGCTGAGCAGCAGAAGCACACGTGTAGAGCAGACCTTCAGACTATAGTGCGGTTAGGAACTGAATGCTTGGATTTTTATTAATGGTGTCTCAGGGCAACTTCACAGAGAGCTGTAACAAAAAAGACAAGGTTGCAACAGCTCCTGCCATAGGTGTTCAGCTCTCTCTGCTGTCTTGATTTAGAGCTCCATCAGCAGCCTATGTCTGACAGAAACATCTGTCAAGATGAACTTTATTCAATGTATCACTTTCACTTTGAAATATAGAATAAAACAGAAAATATGTTGATTTACAGAAGGATGGAGGCATGGCCAGATGTAAGTGTGAAGTGTAGGCGTGAACCAAAAAGCGCTCTTAAACATGGGATCACATTAGTTATAGTGTACTGTGACAGTAAACCTCATTCCAGAAAACCTGGGTTAAATGTGTGCAGAAATAATTCATAAGTCGGATAAATAGTAAACCCGTCCACACCATCTGTGCCATTACTGGGAAAGCAAAACACACATCACTATTCTACAGCAGGCTACACAGCAATGGCTGTGCACAACGCAGGCAGCCATCCTGTAAATATTTCCGAGCAGAAAAACATAACAGCGGAGCGACAACTCAATTGTTTTCCCTGCTTATCTCTCTGGGACAGTATCCTGCTTTTTTGAAGGCAGGGCTTTCGGTGACACACAGCTTCCTTCTCAACCTTCTCAACAGTGGTGACTTCACTTCCCAAATTTAGAGGAAAGAAAAAACTCAATCCGGTAAAAGTGTCTCTTTCTCTCCGCCACATACCGGGGGCTGGAATTAATTCAGGAGCGTGTCATGTTTGGGATATTGTCGGGGTCCGCTGAAAATTGCGCAAAATGGACGGAACTATTAAGGTAAGGGTGGAGAACGGGGTGTATGAGTTTGTGGGAGACTGCTTTTTCGGAGTTGCGCCTCCTTTTTTTAAGCAATGGGTTGAAATGCCCCTCTGTGTCGGTCTGTGAGCTGGGACCTCCAATCTGACGACGATGAGCGGCTTTTTTCTCTCGGTCTGAAAGCGGTAACGAGATTTCCTCCTTTTTCTCCTCTCTTTGAAAGTATCCCTTGTCCTTTTTTCAATAAGATGCCTGGTTGTGAGGATACGCTACGGTGTGGATTTAAGGCTAAATCAGAATCACGCTTTGGACTTTTTGGGACCAAGCGCACAATTACGCACGTCTGGAAAGACACAAAGGAGTGGCTATTTGTTTCAGACAACGCGCTGTAGGCTGTAATTTCATATAGGTATAAGTAATCCACGAGTTCAACGATTTGGTTTAGTCTGGGAAGCGGGGATTGAGCAATAGCTATGACTGGATGTACCGCTGGATACGATGTGTCGAGCTGCGCAACAGCGGTGTGGCACGTCGCCCGGCTCGGTCCGAAGATCCTGTCGTTGTTCAGGAAAAAACTGTGATGATTTGGTGTTTTAAAAAGAAATAACCATTCTCTCTTTATTGCTGTTGATTGTTGAGAGTGCTTTCCCTCCGTTTTGTCGGACAGAGAGTTTTGTCAAAGTGTAAGGAAAGCTGTCATTTGGCAACTTCATGCGGTAACTGCACAGTTTGCAACACTTTAAACCACAAGGCTTCACAATGATACCTTGGCTTGCTACTTATATAGTTACACAACTATTTTGAAATGGTATGTTGGTAGTCAAGAGCGCTGGTCTACATTAACATTGGCTACTGGCCCCCGACAGTCAAATTCCAGATGTATTATGGCTGCAGCCACCAGATGTTGAATGGCAAGTCCCTATTAGTTCACCCTGCCATGCGTCCAGTCTGTGTCCTCTGGTTAACAAGTCTAAGCTGAGAAGAATGCAGCTGCAGCATCTGCATTTACTCTTATTGTTGCTGAAAAGTGATGCATGTGACTTATTTTCTTTTGGAAATTTAAAGTAGCTGGTTTGTGGCGGCTGGGTGTGGTGTGAGTTTTGGAGGAGTGTAAACGTTGGCCAGACAAAAATGTCAGGCTGCATATATAGTCACTTTGAATCCCGTCATTCACAGCGCTCTGAGTGTTTTGTTATGTACTGCATGGGGATGAATGCCATACTACAGGAGGATATGAGTGTCTCAGCCTGGATGTCTGTAACAAAGCGAGAAGTTGTGTGACTTAATGTAATCATAATTGAATCCCTGAGTGTAAATGACTGGCTGTAAGCTGCATTCATGCCCGCTAAAAGAAAGGAAGGGCTCTCTAGCCATGAGAGCTTCCTGTCCTACACAATCTTTTCCTGACAGGTTTCCTCTTCCTTCTTAAACAAAAGACAGGAATGCCCCCCCACCTCCACCACCCTCCCACCCCCCCCATACCCCGGGTGGCTACTGCTTAGATGGCTGTGTGTGAACGCCAAACAGACACACGTGCAATTTGGATGTTGGAGCTATTGCATATATATATATATATATATATATATATATATATCCAGTCTGCTCCACAGGCATCATGACGCACTTGGAGAGATAGACTTGGCTGATGTAAACAGAACAGAGGTGGCTCCCAGCAGGTGTCACACTCACACAATGCTTATAACTGGGCTTGCAGCTTCACAGCTGAGCTATGATTTATTTGATGTTTTTTTCCCTCCTTTGTCTGTGGCACTGTAGAAAGATATATTGCACATCTAGAATTCAGATTTTATAAAAATGTTTTCCAAAGACCAAATGTTTTTTATTTCAGAAGCTTTCTAGAGATTATTATAGATTTTAAGCGAGGTCTTCAGGAGAAGTTCATCTGAAGTGCTCAAAAGTGGCACTTAACCATTTCAGAAATTATCTGTGGACATTGTGAGATAGACAAAAAAAAAAAAAAAAAGAGAATAACTGCCTCTAGCCCTCACTGGCAGTATGTGTGTGTTCCTCTCAGATACTGGAAATAAAACACAGCAAATTGGCACTGCTCTGTCATCCTTTCAGCGTCTTCTCATGAGCGTGGCGAGCTCCTATTTTTAAAAAACCCTCTGCGATCTTGATAGACACACACCACTTGCCAATCATGGTTTCAATTGCACGGGCTGATATGTCACTGTAAATATAACGTGTAACAGTCAAAATAGCCGACTGAGCCCTTATCGGGCCGTAATGAGACATTCCCTCACTCTTCCACACTTTATCATCCGCAGACGAGCTGCTGTGCTCTGCTCAGATAGTGAGTCCTGCTGCCAGTGTTCAGACTATGATGGATCCACTGATGAAATCATCACCTCTGGAGAGGTTCTGCTTTTTTTTATCCAACCATTAACCTGAAAAGCAGTACTTTAGGAAATGTCCAAAGTTTGTTTTGTGTTTGTTATATAGCGCAGGCCTAGCTATTTCTAACAGTGGGAAGAGACATTAAATATAGTGCCTGAGATTTCTCTAAATTTAGTTTGATGCAGAGTTCTCAGTTCACTTCATTATATTATTAAGCCAGAATAATAATAATAATAATAATAATAGGTGGATTAAAATGTAACTATAAGACTTTGTAAGTCTTTGTATCCATACTTTACAGCCAGTAACAGGGCTGTGGCATTACAACAGAGGGCACTATGGTGCAAACGCAGTTTTTCCACAGCAAAGGTCGCCATAACTTCTGAAAATGAATTATACAGAGCAAAGGCTTCACCTTTCACTGTCTTTTGTTAGATCAGTTTGTCTGTAAAGTACCAGTTATTTCAACTACTATAGTTAGAAAGTGGCTGACAATTACTATTTAAGTATATGGTCAAAAACATAGATCAAGTATTGGCATATAGGTGATCATAATCAAAAATACTGTCATCAACTACAATACTCTTCTTGCTTATGTTTCTTGTTTGAGAACTCAGATTTACTCAGCCATATCATTTCTTGTCTTACATGTAAAAACATTATCACTTTGTTAGTGTTTATAATATATAAAGCAGCTATAACTGCCATAGAGACACCCGGTTTGTGATTGCTGTAGCTAAAAGAATGTTGTATTTTTCAACTCATTGTCAAAATAGAGTTGGCGAGAGAGCATCCCTGACATTTATTGTGACTCTAGTGTTTTTGTGCACATACTGTATATACCACATTCATATTATGGTCAGTCTCCGTATGTGCCGATTCGAACGTTTACCCCAAAAAGAGACATTTGTCATTTGAATAGGCCTAAGTGAAGACTTTCTACTCGCATGAAATGTCTTAGAAAGGAATGGCACTGAAGTTATGTGAGATCAGGAGGATTTTACTTTCATAAAAGTAACATTTTAGAGAATGCAAACGACATGTTGGAAATATTGATCAATGAATATCAAGTAGCATTTTCCCCCTGAAGCAGATATGTGGCATTTTGGAATGAAATAATTCAGTCCCTGGGGATTAGACACGTCTCGGTCTAAGCTGTGCCATCAGATCCTATCAGATCCAGATGTGCCTCAGACCTGAGCCTAATCCTCAGCAGAGGCATATGACTGTAATGATTTTGCTTTCTGACTTGTTGTTTTTTTGTATTTGTTTCTTTGATTGTTTTTAACAATGATGGATGGGGCGTTTATAACAAAGGCTGACTCATCAAGTCATTGTGAAGCAGTCCCTACATTTTGTGCCAGCTAAAAGTTATTGCCTGGCACAGGTCTGAGATGGTGACATTACCCAACTCTGTTCACTATCAAACACCACAAGTGGTGACATCTGCATGTTAAAATGTAACCCACCAAGTGCATAATCCATGCTTTACTTCCAAGACATTACACGAGGAGCATGTTGAAACCACGTAATATCTTGGCCGGCCCTGAGTTTCTGCGTTTGTTTTCTTTAATAAACTTACATTGCTCCAGCTGAGCCACAGCAGAGGGGTCAGTGTAGCCGTGACCCCCCCTGCTTCTGTTGAGTCTTCAGCTGTGGAGAGAAGCCCAAGGCCCAGACAAGACAGACACATCAGGGCCTGACAGGGGATTTTTGTGTCCAGCAAGTTAAGAGGATACTGATAACGGGCAAGAGAAAACGATTACACAGCCAGGGAAATTTGTTAGGATACTTTTGTAAAGTCAGCATGAGAAGTAAATGAGAGATTCTTGATTTAAAAAAAACTTTTTTTTTTCGTTTTATTTGTAAACCTTTTAACGGCTCATTACTGGTAGAAAAACCTTACCTAATGGATCCTATGTAAGTAAACCGGTAAGTTGGATGCCTCCAATCTTACAACTCCGTCTTACTCCACTGTGGGCATGATTGAAGTCATCCTAACATCAACAGGAAATGACAGTTGCTACATGGGCTGTGTACACAAACCACTTAGGATGCCAGACTGTGATATGACCCATAACTGCACATAATTGCTGTAAACAGAAATACACAAGAGACTGAAAAATTGACATCACAAGTTTCTGGGTAATGTCAAATGAGTGACTTGATGTTGTATCTGCTCATGATTTTCAGTGTATTCTAATCATTCTTGTTGGATGACTGTGTCCTCCCACTCTTAAAGGAATAGTTGGACATTCGGAGCAAATATGACATTGATACTACCGTGATATCTGTTCATTGAATATGAAAGCCAGCAGGTAGTTAGCTTAGCTTAGCTTAGCTTAGCTTAGCACAAAGGAAGCAGGGGAAACAGCTAGCCTGGCTCTGTATAAAGCACCTAAAGCTCTTTAATTAACATGTTATATGTGATGAGAATAGAACTAATGACAGTATTCCCCAAAATGTGAAGCAGTTCCTTTAATGGTGTAGGATAGAATGGTTGTACATGACTTCTCACTTGTTAAGTGAGTCAAGAAACTAATATTTACTCTTTCCACCTCCAGGAGGCGCTATCAGTGGTGAGTGAAGACCAGTCCTTATTTGAGCCTCCGTACGCTGCTGCTGCCCCTCTCCCCAAGACAGACATGACTGCATCTGGCACACAGGACTACGGCCAGACCCACAAAATCAACCCTTTACCCCCCCAGCAGGAGTGGATCAACCAGCCAGTGCGGGTCAACGTCAAGAGAGAATATGAGCACATGAATGGATCCAGGTATGGCATGACAGCCACTTCCTGTGTTCTTACATTCTTCTGTGTTGTGTGAAATATGACTTTTTTTTTTTCTTTTTTTTTTAAAATGGCCATTTCTTTACCACAACTAAGCTTCACTTTTGCATCTAATCTTTGATATAATTGGCCCTGGCGAGTGCAGGGCTTAAATATCCCGTGCCAAAGTAAATGACTGGAAAAGAAAACCAACAACACCCAATTTATCTGCTGATAATATTTTTACAACTTACTTGTATGTGTGTGTGTTTGTGTAGCAGGGAGTCTCCAGTGGACTGCAGTGTGGGTAAATGCAATAAGCTGGTGGGGGGTAACGACACTTCTCAGATGAACTATGGAAACTACATGGATGAGAAGAACGCCCCTCCCCCCAACATGACCACCAATGAGCGTCGAGTCATTGTACCTGCAGGTAAGACTTAGCTATGTGATACTGCGCTGTATCTGTATATTCACTGCACATTTATAAAGGTGCAAATCGTACCAGGTGTTTCTCCTGTGCTGCTGCTGCTGTGAGTTCAGACAGAATCACCCCTCTCTTTTGGTATCATTTTGCCAATGCTGTAAATGTTTTATGAGTCCCATTTTTTATGTACCCAGTTCATGGTGTAAAGCATTGTTCCAGTGTATTACGTCACCCATGGGAGCACAGCTGAATGTGTGCAGGTAGAGAGATGTCAGCTTGTCTGCCAGACCAATATATTTCTCCACTGTTTGTACAAATTTTATCTTTTAGCGGGCAGAATAATACAGTTCAGGGAGTAACAAGTGCAGTTTTGAGGTTAAAGCCTTTAATTTTAATACCGAAGTTGATTATTTTGTTACACATGAGCCAGAGAGAATGACTGTATTTTCCCAAAAAATGAGCACATCTAATTCATTTAATTAAAATCGGACGGAGCCTTGATAAAGTTTCCATTATAAAGGCTATTCAAGTGTTAGTACTAAACTGATGCAAAAGGCCACTCATCTATCAAACTAATAGGAGCTCTACATGGAGGCCACTCCTTAACCACAAGTGGTAAGTTTGGGGTTAGGTTTTCCAACTTGGCTGTGCAGTATATCAGACTTGGGTCAAGTAGTACGTGCAGATACTTTGTATTTAGCTTAAACAAAGCAAAATGTACTACAATGTTTGATTATAGGAAGGGATTTCAGAATATTACTCTGAAAAATGATTTACCTGAAACCTAATATGAGTCATCCCACTCAAGCGTACCCGATTCATATGGTTAAAATAAGACAAAGAATATTTACAACTAGCTAAACAACGTCTGCTCCTGATATAAATTTCTGCTTCCAATTTGTTCATTTCTCCCCCTCCCTTTACCTTAGAGAGGCACTCCCGGCTCTGTCTTCCCTGCTGTCTGTCCACAATCAATCCTTTCACATTCAACACAGCTCTATGCTGTCTTCCCGCAGACCCGTCGTTGTGGTCCCAGGACCATGTGCGCCAGTGGCTAGAGTGGGCCATCAAGGAATACGGCCTGTTAGAGATCGACACAGCCATGTTTCAGAACACCGACGGCAAAGAGCTTTGCAAGATGAGCAAGGACGACTTCCTCCGGCTCACCACCATGTACAACGCCGAAGTGCTTCTCTCTCATCTCAATTACCTCAGGGAAAGTAAGTACACTCAGTGCAAATTAAGTGCAAGAATAAGCAAAGAGGCAAATCAAGAGGAACAATGTATGATGATCAGTTAATGGCTTACCGGAGCATATGTTGAACGCCAATTTATTAATAGAAAACAGAACTGAAAAATGAAGAACATACTGAATCATTAGCAAAAGGACAGTAATGTTGATGCACTGTGCTCTTTGTATTCTTGCTGTACATGCTGACTGTGCCTCAGCTGAAGTCTGCACTGGCATCTGTCTTTGCCAAAGAAAAGTCGAAATCAACTTTCAATCAAAACACAAGCCTCTTTTCATATACTTTTCTCCACTTTTGGATGAGACGTTAGAGTGAAAAATCGCCAAACCCGGGCAAACAACATGACACTTTTTTTTTTTTGTCACCGCACCATATTCACATTACCATCAATAAACAATGAAATTGCTTTTACTGGAAACTAATTTCTCCATAATGTCTACCCAGTACTAAGCAAGAGCTGTGGAAACCAAGAGGGTTTCTTTCCCCTCTCGAGATAACCATCAACTGCATCCCCACCACTGCCCCCCTCCACTACACTTTGCAGCGCCTTATTCCACATGGTCCACAGAAAGATGAAGCCCAGGTGCATTGCCTCAGGAATCACGCTAGGCCTGTGTGTTCAGCACAGCAAAGAAAGTTGATCTGCAATTTGCAACGGAGGCAACTAAATTTGAGCCTCTTACCTTTGAAGAGTTCCTCGGCGCAATCCGGCTTCATATGTTTCGGCGGGGAAACGAAGCCAATTTTCTGAGGCAGTATGCAAATTGCATTTCAATACAAGATGTAACATCTGGTGCGGGTATTGCTTTGAATACACAGTAATGTCTAGTTCAGACAATAGCTTCATCCACTGTTTACTATGAAAATAAGCAGATCATGAGTAATGTGATTGGTGGACATACAGAGAATTCTTTTCATTCTGTACTTTGAGACAGTGAGAGCTGCGTCTGCTGCGGCTGCAGAATATCATGACACCACGCTGGGTGGAGTGACTGATGGCTCAACTAAATTTAACATTACTCCCAAAAAATTGTGATGGGCCTCAGTGTGATGTAATGGGAACTGCATTTTGTGGGTGTCAACAGTTTTCTCTGTGCACAGCGTCTGGGCAGAGAGAGATGCTTGTCATGAGTATAACAGCCTCATTGTGTAGCACTGCAGCGGGTGGATCTGTCTGACCGCCACTGGGCACACTCCGCAGAGCAGTTTTCATTATGGCCACTGGCTGCGGGACTTAGCCACGGCTTAGGCGTGCTGCACCGCGACTCTGCCCATTGCTGTCCTTTTTTTGATTTAGACCTTGTGTGTTTTGGAGACAGAAGAGATGTCTTGGGAATCCTCTCCACTTGCCAGTTGAAATTGCTTTGGATCTGTTCCCGACAATCAAAAAGATGAATGCTCCCGTCCCGCGCCTGGACCGACTGACCTGTTTTGGGGCAGCTCTCTGAGAAGCGAGCAGTGTGTATTATTGACACTGGGAGCCTGAGGGCAAGAGAAACCATGTTAGTAAATGAACGTCTGAGGAAGACTAAGAAGAAGAAGGAGGAGGAGGAGAAGGAAGATGAGGAGGGCTGAGGTTTCATGCAGACCCTGCAGGGCTGATGATTTGGGAACTAAAGCCATTCTCTCTTCTCCCCCCGCAGCACAAACAAACACAATCATAGACGAGGAGTAACCCCGTCCAGAAAATAGACCTCTGGCTTTGCTCACGAGAGCTGGAGCTGGGCCGAGCTTCCAGAATACAGAAAAAGAGAGAAGGAGGGGAAAGCCTGGGCCAAGCCCTGGAAGTATTAGTGATTACAGGTCATGTGATGTATTCCTCCAACCCCATTCACCAATCTTTACTATATTACCCCCCATCCTCCACCAAAAGATGGATGGTCCAAGGGGATACTGCAATCATTTCATACACATCTGTGTGCATCATGTGTGCATTTGGTTCTGGTTATTGAACCTCTGATTAACATTCCTCAGAGTCATTAAGCGCTGTATGTACACTCGGCACGGGGCAGGGACATACTTCCCCACCCTACAGCCATACCATAACAAAACATTCCTGCCACGTCATGCGCAGAAATATCGTTCAGACGCCCACGCTGGTGCAACTGTGGGCACAATCTGAACATCTGTCTGGCTGCCCAGCTGCTTGCAGTAACAAGGGTAGTTACCCATGCATTATTTTGGCCTCATTGTTGGTCACTTATCCAGATTTTTATAAGTGATGGCCGCCCGCACCCCAATGTGCTTTCAATTTTGGGTGCAATTTGAGAATTTGTTCAAATTAGTCTGTCAGGGAGGGACCGCGGACTGTTTGCTTTATCGCACCCATGTAGGTCGGTTTGATACCACATGTGCTGGAAACGGAGCGGAGCAAGAAACCTCAGACAACGAGAGAACTGTATCCTCCCGACACACAGAGATGCAAGAGGAGAGGGGGAGAAAGAAGTGGGAAGAAGGCAGAAATGAAAGGAGGGAGTGAGGAGACAGAGAATTGAGAGCAAATCTGCTGTAGACCTGAAGAAACATAATATTAGAAATTGATGAAAAAAAATATCCTTGACAGATAGCTTTAGCAGTAGTTACTTGAGGACAAGGGCAGGAGGGTGTGAGCAGGAGAAACAGTTATAGAACGCGAGTGTGAGATAGAAAAAAAAAAAAAAAAAGTCGGGGGGTGAGCTATTTTTTAAAAGTGTGTGGAAACGGTCCGAGGTGGTCATGATTGAGTGCCTTTGGAGGATAGCAATAGTTCTGTTTCCCAGCTGTCGCCATTGCTTGTGTGTCTGGATGGATTTACAGTGAGGGAGTCAAGACAGAGAGAGAGAGGGAGAGAGAGAGAGAGAGAGAGAGAGAGAGATAAGTCTGGGCTTCTGCACTGCTGCTGCTCGCTCCAGAGTGGGGGACATTCTCGAGCCCTCAATAGTTTATACAGACCATAAACATCTGGGCTCGAAGGCTGAGTAGGGAAAAAGGAGGTCTGGAGAGCTCTCTCTCTTTCTCTTTCCCTCACTCTCTCACTCACTCTCTCCCCTCTTCCTCCTCTCACAACATTTTTATTGAGCTCCCCTTGCATTAGTTCTTTCAATTGGCAGATTATCACTGGTGCAGAGGGGCTCAACGGCCTGGCTCCGCGCCCTTTACTGTTAGCTGTCTGCTGTTAGCCACCATTACAGAGCAAGCAGTCTGTGGCTGCTCACTCGACTGCTGGGGTGCAGACACTCAACACTACAAGAATTTATGTACATATCACATTAGCATAAGTGGGGGAGGATAATAAGCAGTTGCTAGTCATGTAAACACTGAGATGAGCTCAGCTGTAATTGAAGATAACTGCTTAGAGGTACATAATAATTGTACTTGCAAACCAATGCCAGTTAAGAATGTGGATATTGGGGAATTGGTGGAAAACCATGACGAAAAACATATCTTACTGCAATGCCTGTGCATCGCAACTATACAGTTAAGTAAGGGGTAGATTAAGGTCATGGCAAAGTGACGTTTGGTCTACGTTTGCTCTGATAGTGTGTGTGTGTGTACAATAAGAAGAAACACTATAGCTGTGTCCCAATTCAGGGGCCATATCCTTGGGTGGACACAAAGGTTTGGCCCTTCATAGCCATCGTAGCCATCGTAGCCGTCGTAGACTGAAATGAGATGGTCTGGCCCACGGCGGGTTTTCGCTCTGCATCACCAGCTGTGCCCGCCCTAGCAACCTCGACAACACGTAACTTTTTCTCACAAAAACTTGAGGTTTTAAGGCCTTGGTTTAAACAGTTGTACCATTAGCTGTTGAACTGAGCTGAAACCGAATACTTATATTTAAGCTAACATTAAGCTATCTGTTGATGGTCAGAATATACCTCCAAAGCATAGCTGACCACTGGTTAAACCAGACTGCCTCATTTTCTATTTCTGGGTTAAGAACAGAATATGAGACGCGTGCGTGTGTAGACTGTTATGTTTAAAGGCACTTTTTACAGAGCTGGAGGCTGAGTAATTAACGCAAAGTAATGATTAATGTAACTGATTATTTTGTGCTTGAGAAACGAGTAAATTGATGTAATTACTTTTTCAATCAGTAGCATGTAATGAGTAATTAAATACATTTGAACTTGCTCAACATGGCTGACAAACAATGTGAATTAGATGTTAGAAAACACTCACATTGGTCGTTTTGGAAGGCAATGACGAATGATACTTTGTGGTTTGGAAGACCTGTTGGAAATTTCACTATGTAAGGCTGGCGTGAAGTCAGACAGCAGGGCTAGTCAGTGCAGTCTTTTATCCTATAAAGCTAAAAGGATGACTTACCGTTGGCTGGAGACCATTCAGCCCCCTTGAGGTGGCAGGATGCCCAAAACCGGGGGACTGGGACCCTCAGTTTGTTGACAAAGCTCAGACCACATGTTTGAGGCAATGGTATCACATAGCTCTACAGGATAAACAGCAGGGGCCCGATGGAGGTCCGTTACAATGCTGAGCAAGCCCTGGAGGACCTCTGTCAATATTATGGGCGTGCCAAACTGGAGGACGAGAGCATTTGAAAGAGCCGTCAGTCATAGGAATGACACAAAAGAAAATTGTTTGTGGATGTTATGTAATCTCACAGACTCTGAGCAGATGTGACAGGAGAGGGGAAGAGAGTGAGGGTCTTAGAAGCTGAACATTGGCCAGTCCTCCCACTGTGCTGTCAGATTACCGGGACATGTTTGTTTTCTGAGAGAGGAAGAGGCCGTCCAAATAAATAGGCAGCAAAGCCAAGATTCCCTCCACCAAACTGTCAGCTGTGGTCTCTCCCTCTCCCTCGCTCTCGTTCTCTGTCTACCTCACTCACCCCTACGCTCTCGCTCACTCTCACTCTCTCTCGTACAGCAGCCCTGCATTTGTCTGTGGGATGGTTTGAGGTTTTCTCAGCAATGCTGCCTGTTTGCCTGTCTGGGTCAGCCCACATATGTGGCACACAGTAGGAAAAGGGTTAACAACCCCTTCCTCCCCCTTCTCTCCCTCTCCCTCATTTTTTCTGTCAGTCTGTTCATCTTTCTCTTACACTTTCCCCCTCATTCCAGAGATGGTGCTCTGGTGGCTCGCTTGCCCCTCTGCGCTTACACTCTGCGTGTGGAATTATTTTTGTACGGAGAGCTGCATTTGATTGCCGAGCAGGGACCCTGCCTCATACAATGGCTCCCCTGTTCTGAGGCCCCCAGGTTTCTAAACTAGACCCAGAGCCTTGGGGGTGCCGTGGAGTAGGTAGAATTGGGAGGGGTGGGGTGTTGGGAGGTTAGAATACATTTGTGGAGCACCCCACTCTTCCTCCCCTCCTGGCCACCCCCTAAAAAAACAGACCCCTAGTCGGCCACCATGGGCCCCTTCACCCCCCAATCCCAGCACCAGCAGCACAGTGAGTTAGGTAAGAATCCTACACCAAATCTCAAGAAAAGCACGTCACAAATTGAATCATTCTTTACAGCTTTTTGTTTGTTCTTTTTTTATGTTGCTCCATTCACAAAGGGTATCTTCCCCGCTCAGCAGCTCCCCCCTTCTTAGTGCTCAATCTCAACACTACCCATGTAGTAGCTGCTCTTGTGTTTTCTCTGTGCATTTTTGGGTCTGTTTTTCCACTCGCTGATTTATGCCTGGGGGCAGCTAAAATTAAGAGAGCATTTTGGTGCCGCCCAGGGTGCCTGTGTAAGTGGAGGAATGCGGCGCAGAGTTCTGCTCCATAAGGTGAAATGAATAGGCAGACATAAGCAGAGTCTTGCCTCCCTGACTTTATTATTAAGGAGCAGGGTTTGCCCTTAAAATGCTGACAGGCTACGGGCTTTTTCCTTCGTATTAAAGACATTTAAAGGACTGTCTGTGTGCTGGCTTTGCTTTATTTGGAACTAGATTTATGTGTCAGGAGTTATTTTCCCTATTTTTTTTAAGATTATTTTTTTAAGATAAAGCAGGAACACAATTCAAAAGATGAAAAGGACTGAATAGTGCTGCTTGACAGTAATTGAGCTGAACTTTTTACTGCCACCTGCTGGCTATTGTTGTAACCTATTGAGGTTTTTGTCACCCTGGCTTCAGTAAGGGTGCACTGAGGTTACTCTGAAATACACCTTCCTTCCCCTTCCTTCTGCCTTCTCTGACCTGCTTCAACTTTATGTACCTTCACAGTCTCTCAGGTCTGCCGATCAGCTGCTCTTAGTGGCCCCGAAAACCAGGTTGAAACTCAGAGGGGATCCGGCATTTGCATTTGCGGCTCAAAAACTCTGGAACAAGTTGTCTTTACACGTTAGGCAGGCCTCTTCACTGCCTGTTTCTAAACCTTTTCTTAAAACGCAACTCTTTTCCTCAGCTTTTGACATAGTCTGAGATGTTGCCTTTTCATTGTTAACTGTCTTTTTTGTATTTTATTGTTATTGTACAGCACTTTGGTCAACAGTGTTATTTTTAAAAAGTGCTTAATAAATAAAATTGGGATTGGATTGGATTCCGTTAAAGCTAATTCATCATAGAAATTCACACCTGTAAATATCCTGCAAGATCATAAACACTTATAGAAGCATACTGATAATGCTGAACCTTATATGTGCAATAATGTGTAACACTGTTAATTACTGAATGCTCATATATTATATTCATATCTTTTTGTGCTTGTCTGTGGTGTCATTCATTATCTCATTTCATTACAGGTAGCTCATCATTATCCTACAATACACCATCTCACACAGACCCATCCCCACGTCTGGTTGCCAAAGAGGGTAGGAACTCATTTTGTTCTCTATTCTCTCTCTGTTCTGTATTTTTGGATAATCTTATGATTTGGATTGGTGTCACTGTTTTATATCAGGGGAGTGTGGTGAGAAATGAGAAGTCAGAGAAGTCTCCTCTGCCCTGTAAAAACTATAAAAAGGCTAATTCTACTCCACAGTACCTGCCAGCGTCAGACAAGCAGATACACACAAAGCGCATTCACGCGCACACACACACACACACACACATACACTTGAGAATATACAAGCCCACTCGCACAAATCCAAAACACATGCACAAGTCAGTGATTGCCATTGACAAAGCTCACGGCAGGTGCACCTTTTGTGTTGTTAAAATAATATGAGCCAAGCTGCTACAGCAGACCGTGCTATTTAGAGCCGCTACCTGAACACTGTGACAACACATCGTGGCTCAGAGGGGGCGGTCACAGAATAGAGGCATATTAACAGCAAGACAAAGGCGTTGTGCTGATGAGTCCTATCCACAGCAGCAGGGGCGAGAACAGACTGTGAATGCAGAAGCAGGAGGACGTGAGACATGTGAATGAGGTTGTTTAATGGAAAGACAAGCATCAGAGACAGGTGCTGAAGCAACAATGTGTAAGGCAAACATGTGTGAAGCTTGGCTGCTTCAGGCCAGACTGGAGTGGAAAGGAGACGATGTGTGTGCAGGTTCTTTACTGTAGAGAGGATGACAAAAGGTTAAAGGGAGAGGAGGGGCTTTTGTCACTGGAATAAACTTGCCAATTCTTGTCACTCTGCACATTTGACACTTCGCAAAGTGGTTATAGCATTTTTTATGAGATTACTGTCACTGTCTGACAAACACAACATAGGTAACGTTCGATTCAAACATGTGGCACAGTGAGTACTGAGTATGAGCCTGCGAGATATACATCTTAATACACGGTTTTATTCTATTTTTTAACGAAACAAATCGGTTTTACTAAAAAAAAAAATAAAATGCAATTTCTTCTTATTTGGTCTTTTTCAAGGTATTGTCACTTCTGTTTTAAAAGGTGCCCAAAGTAGCAATAGGAACAATAGCAAGCAGCTCACTACAACTGGAGATCTGTCATGTGTTTGTTACTGAGAGTTTTCTTAATGGATTGAATGTAAAACTAAAAGAGGGGCTCTATGTTTGCATTCTTATGATGTGAGATTCCTGGTGATTGCAGTTCACAGGTGTCTGAGCTGACCACAAACGCCTGAATCTGTGTTTACAGTGACAAAATCTATAAAAAAGTAGAAGTGCAGCTGTCAAATGAGATCTGTTGTAGTGTTGGTCCTGTGACTCTTGCAAAAGCAAAGCTGAGTTTCTAAGAACAATGACCATGGCAGCTCAGGATGATTGTCTCTTTCCTCTGGATACCTTCTCACTCTACAAACATTATTTTGTGCTGACACAACATGAACTAGGCGAAGGCTGCACTGCCTATCTGTTTAAAAAAGCTACACATCCTTTACATCGGCTATACAGTGTCACCACCAGAGACGAGAGAAAGGACTGCAATAACAATGATAGCCTCGCTTACAGGATGAGGGGCCCTATCACGGCAGGAGGAGAGGAAACACTAGGTCTGATAAGAGTCCGAGAATGCCCTCTGCCTCCTTCTCTATCTGCCCCAGTGGTGAGCATTAGCCGGCTGCGTACTTGTTAACGCCCGGCTTCAATACCAATAGACCAATGGGCAGGCCAGATAAGATTCTGCTCGGTCACCCCCGACCCCGGTCTTCCTGGTTCTCAGCGCCAGGTATTTGGACTGGCAGGAATAGAGCGTCACTCCCTTCAACAGCATTTCCCTTTCACAAGAGGTGACTTCTATTATAGGCTCCTGTAGCACTGACTGCGCCTCTAGTTGTGTCCTGTGATCCCAGCCTGTGTATAGCTTCTAGCTGCCTGTGACTCCAACAGGGTGACTTTCCATGTATTCTGAAATAAAACGTTATCACACTGGTGCCCCACCAAATTGACATGAATCGCTTAACTTATTAATCACATTAAATACCACAAAGTGTTACTTTCATGCAAAGTTAAATGAAAAAAGAGAGGAAGAAGAGAATAGGTAGAAAAAACATCAAAATTTGGAGCTGGTAGTTTGTGACTCAACAATAAAACAAGTGTTGCTTCAGGAGAAGCCTTTATTAACATTTTCACAGATCAGTATTGCCAGATGTTCAAGTTCATATTGCCTTTTGAGAACAGTCAAATACCATACAGGCTCTTTGGGGTAGAGTAAGCACGAGCATACAGCAGGAGACAACCCTTAATCTGCTCCAGACTCTGTGGTGTAAAATGCAATGTTATGAATAAAAGAGAGCATATAAAACACGGAATGCAGCAGCTATGAAAGGGTGTGTGTGTGTGTGTGTGTGTGTGTGTGTGTGTGTGTGTGTGTGTGTGTGTGTGTGTGTGTGTGTGGCTGCATGTTTCTAAAGTCTGTGTCTACTATTTGCCTGTGGATAGGTATGTGTGTGTGGGTGAGTTCTCGATGTCCTAGTACAGCATGTATAACAGTATGCATTTACATTATGTTTGAGTGAGTATGTTGGGAGCTATATGTGTATTGTACATCTGGGTGTTACATTTATACATGAGAGTTCTGCTTGTTGGCAACTTTTTTAGCTTTTTTTTTTTTTTTTTTTCTTTTTCTCCATGTGATGAGTCTTTGCACCTTTTTCAATTTTAAAGTCTCTCTTTTGTGTTGCAGCTTTGAAATAGTGGATTTTTATAATTCGCAGTATGGACACTCATATTCTCCGCTGCTTCTCTATGACTGAGGGAAGATGATGATTCACCTCTGTGAAAATATTTATTTTGCTGCCAAGTCCAAGTGGCAACACAACTTGAAGTGCGCCACAAGATGTTGCACATCTGTGACTTTCAATTACTCCCTTTTGTTTTTCGAAAGTAAAAAAATAAATGGAATAAAAACAGGGTGGGCTAACAAAGCTTGCGCATCACTTCTGCCCTTAATGTGTTTAAGTTTGCGTGTGCAGCGGAGTTGTTGTCCCGTGTTACTCTGAAGTGTTTTTGCAGTTGATGCTTCTCTCTCCTCTGGAGCACCTACTGCCTCCTCACTGTGTATAACTCCTGTAGTTTGCCATTATTCTCCTCCTCCTATGGCTCCTTCTTCACACAGATGGCTTTTAAAGCACCTGTATTATGGGTATTAAAAAAAGTTTATCCTGTCTGGGTCTCTCTCCTTGGCTCAGACTCTGGGTTAAAAACAGTCCATGACTTGCCTCTATCTCACCTTGTACGCACAGTTGCTCTTTCTCTCTCTCTCCAACTCTGTCTCCCCTCTGTCTTCAACCTTCTCTCTGTCTCTGTCTCTGTCTCTCTGCCTCTCTCTTTCTCTCTCTCTCTCTCTCCCTCTCCCTCTCCCGCTCTGTCTAGCATTCGGGCCTTGTTTTGACTAACTGGTCCTGCAGTCAAAGTCTCCCAGGAGCGTGCACCACACCCCAGACCAGAGTGGAAACTGGCTCAAGTCGCAGTCAGAGCGAGGCCTGGAAAAATGAAGGCGGGAGGGAGGGGAGATGAGGGGGATGAGGCGGTTGTGTGTGTGTGTGTGTGTGCGCGCATGTGCGTGTGTGTGTGTGTGTGGTGTGTGTGAGAGTCTGCGTGCGTGCGTGCGTGCACACATTCGGGTCTGGGTCTGTGTTTGCGTGGCTGGCTCGTACCGCGTACCCCTCAACCACTTGGGCTTTTGTACGTTTTACATCTGCTGCCTCTTCCTTCTTCTGCACTTTCACTTCCACCTCGCCACTTTTCTCTAGTTCCAATTAACCCCCAAAATGGATTTATTCTATTGGTGAAAAGCTTGACTTGCTCAGTACATTTTGAGATTTTATATTTTTATTTTTTGGCACTCTATTTGTCTATTCTCGCTTGCATGTTGGTAAAAGGAAAATTGTTATTGAGGTTGATGTAATCTGGTGCCAACAGCTACACCCAGGGTATCAAAAAGATGTGGATGAGCCCACATTACTGCTGGGCATCTCCTCCAGCTCATACCAGACAGGAGCTGGGTTTGCTGCCATTGTTTTCTTTTCAAATTCCAAAGTTGTGTTTCGTCTGACTCTATTTTTTTTTGTCATTATTTTTCTCCACCCTCCCTTAAGTTTCTTCTTCTCCTCCCTTTTCGTGCTTTTTTATGCACTTACTCACTCCGTCCTCATCTCCATCTGTCTGCTTCTCAATAATCTCTCTCTTTCCTTCACCCTCTCATCTCTCCTTCATTAGTCTCTGCTTCTTCTCCCCCACCACTACCAACTCCTCTCCTGTTTGTAACCCCTCCTCTCTGCACATAGATGGAGGTAGCCCCCGTTGTGTTTTTTTTTTTTT
>NW_019524970.1:0-22716 GCF_002814215.2 Seriola lalandi dorsalis | reverse complement strand
AGGGGAAAAAAGGGCCAGTAAAACAAAGAGAGGTTGTCTGCAGGCGAGGCAGGCAGGAAACGCAAGTCTCCCAGGACTCTCCCCCAGTCACTGCTCCTTGGCTATCCTGCCGGCCCACACCAGATTGAACCTGACAGCCCCGCTGAGCCACGGCAGCCCACTTGTTATTTGTCCTTTTTCTCCTTCTTTTTGTCTTTCTCTCCGTTACACTCGCCTTTCTTTCATCTGTTTGATCATACTCTAATATATTCATTTTTTCATGCTTTGTTGCATAGTTCATTTCCTTCATTTCACTTTATCCATATGTTTTTTGCACCGTCTCTTGCACTGTCTTACATTTCTCTCCGCTGCCCTCTTCCCAGTCACAGAGACCAGATCTCCTCCTGTTGTCTGCAGACAGGAACACACCCCTTGACTGAAATTTCAGGGGTTAAAAGTTGAAAAGTTAGAAATTAGTGAGGAGATCAAGAGGCCCCCGAGCAGCAGGAACTTTCCCCAATGAAGGATATTCTGCTCGTGAAGAGTGAAAACAAGGCAACAAAACATCCTTTGAAAGTAGCACAAGACACACGTAATTTGATTTGAAGTGTTTTTACATTTTCAGTGGTGGATTATGAAATGAGTAAAACAATAAAACACTTGTGTGGTAGGTTACCAGGAAAACTTTGTTTTCATGGTTGCAGTGAGATTAGAATCTAAAGTTCAATTGTGCTGATTCAGAGTACCTTATTATTTGTTGTTTATTTCAGGGAAAGCAGGCTGTCAGTATGGTCTGATCCACAGGAGGGCAGTGTTGTACAGTGTGTAGAAATGGCCGGGCATGCAGCGGCTGCAAATCATAAATGTGTTGTTACTGGATGTTTCTCTGGTGTGGCTGTGTGAGGTCTTGCAGGTCAAGAAGGCACACAAACTCCAAGTGTATTGTTGTCATGAAGATGGCCACCTTCATTTGTTTCAGGCACAACTGAGCTTTCTACATTTACAAAAAACATGCATTGTTTGACAAGTGTCTCGCATGTGAAATCAATGGACCTGTCCATGTAAACATGACGAAGATCTATAAAGTTTTTAGACAAATATGTGGAATTATATTACAGTGCAGTGATAGACAGCTCATCAGCATGTGAATTATTTAAATGCACCGGATGAAACACAAAAGAGAATAACTTGAAAACTAATAAATATTCATGTCTGGGAAAACAAACACCTACACACACAAATACACACAAAGAAGAGTGCATTTAGAGTCTGGCATCAGCGCACTCACTCCTGTCTGAAATGTGAAAACATATCATTCTAATGATCACACCTTTTCTGTTTGATAATTAATCATGCATGTGGTGTAAAAACACTTTGCTGCATTATCTATGTATGGGTACTGATGAAGATCTCACCTTCTTTATCATGCCATGCCATATTCATGCACAATTTACACTGGCTAGTTAAGTCAGAAAAGAATTTGCAGTGCAAGATCAGCTCCTGCTCATTCTGCTTCTCTGTTAAGAGAAGAAGACACTGCCAACGTTGATTGTCAGTAAGCCTGCTTCTCAAAAACGCAGCCTACGCTGATGGGAAATGGGATTGCCTCTTGACCTTCTAACAGCTTGCCGATCCCAGAAACAACCTCTGTCATCACCGTAACACTGTCTCTATCTGTTGCCCTCTGGGAGAAGCACTGCTGACAAAAGGATGTACAGATTGTGATAAGAGTGTGAGTAGCGCGTTGCACACAACACATATCTGGCCACAGTATGCATCATGTTTCCCCCGCACGCTGGCAACTGTTTGAACTGTTCTAGCACACAATGATACTAACCATCAAGGGTGGCTGTCCAGGTGCACTGTGACTACACTGGGGTGTTTTTTGAGACACTGCCAAGGGGAACGTTACACCCTCTGTTTTCTATCTGCTTGTGTCAGAGGGATTGATTGGTACTGGAAGCCGTCCACCTTCACACTCACTCAGCTTCGCAGGTTTGAAGCGCAGACGCACCGCACGGAGAACTCGTGCAAACTGCGCCAGTTTGGCTGCTTGTCAAGGTTTCAGAGAAATTAGATTGTGTGGGGAGATGGGATGAGGGTGAATATCAGGTGCATTTATTGTCTGTGTGTGCGTGTGTGTGTGTGTGTGTGTGTGTGTGTGTGTGTGCGTGTGTGTGTGTGTGTCTCTGTTGTACGTTAATTTGCATCAGACCCTTTATTTGTGGTCAGAGTGTTGCAACCTGCTCAACCAACTGTACTGTCTGTCAAAGATTGTGCCATCTACATTTTATCCACCGCAGCGTTCCAAACAAAACCACATTAGCATGTCCAGATATCCTGTGAAGAGCATCTTGAACCATGTTTTGATAGATTTATTGATGCTATTTGGCGCTGGTCTCCCCTGCTTTTATTCTGTGACAGTTGCATTCCTGAGAGTGGCTAGCACACAGTGAGATGAGATACTTATCAGTAGTCACATACACACACACACGGGCAAATTTTGAGATTGCAAAATGACTAAATACATAGGAATTTGGTCAGACAGCTGCATATTTCTATAGCACTGAAGTACATCCACTGATCTTTCATGAGTTGTGCACATTTCTCACCCTCTTTGGAGAGAAACTGGGAAACATTTTTAAAATATACTCAAACCCCTCCATTTCCTCTGTCTTCCTTAGACCCTTCATATGATGCTGTACGGCGGACAGGATGGTCAAACAACATGCACAGCGGCAAAGGTGAGGACACAGAAATCATTAAAGACCTTAATGTATTATGTTTGACTGCATAATACTGGTAGAGTAAGTATGGTTGGCTGAGAGGGCATGACTCTACATTTCACCTGAGGTGCTTATTGAGTCATTTGGTAGATTGTGCAGGTTACAACATCCAGATTATCTACAAATACTGTTTAACCTAAGTCATCATCACACTAGTGGCGTTCCAACATCCACAGAGGGAGTCTAGACGTGTGGGACAGACCCCTGACCGATTACAGCCTCTGTTGTCAGAACATGAACAAACAGTCAAAAGAAGTCAGTCCAGCCACCAGTTACTGCCTTATTTACTTTGGACCTCTGCTGTCTTGCCTTCAAGATGTGTGGGTCAGTTATCTGCAGCCACCCCACCGATGTTTTCTCTGAACCTTTTCATCTCTCTCTCTCTCTCCTTCCCTAATTGTCTCTCTCTGTCTCTCTCTCTCTGCAGGCTCACCAGTGGTTACTCAAAATGTGACCAAGTCCACTGAGCAGCCCAGAGCTCAGCCAGGTAACAGCGTACCTTTGTCTATAATCAATTTAATTGTCGTTCATTTGTTAATATGACCATCGGATTCCCTTTCTTCATTTCTTTTCTTGACATGATTAAATCCTCACAGCCTCAGACATGTGGAAAACTATTCTTTACAAGTGATTCACCAGCAATTTAATAACAGTCTACCACCGAGCGTGTTACTACCACTACTATTGGTATTTTTTCCCTTACCTCTCAACCACACATCTATTAGCATGTGTAATTGGTTTACCTAGTCAGCTCATTAGTTAGAGGGTGTGCAGTGTATGATAATGCACACACACTAATATTAAGACTTGACCACATAACACACTCTCATTTTGTACGTGTTTTGCATATTTAGCTAGGTTTACTCAACCTGAACTACGATGTTACGAGCTAAAGTAAAGAAGAGGAATTTTTAAACTGTTATAAAATCATCAGCATCAGCTGTTGCTTGGCAACATGTTTATTTTGTCTTCAGTCTTCCATACTAATTAGTACAGGCCACATGCTATTATATCATATGAGTAATCAGTGTGTGTAGACCAACACAGCTCTGCTTTTGTCCACAGATCCTTACCAGATTCTTGGTCCCACCAGTAGTCGCCTAGCCAACCCAGGTAACATTATGAGCACACCCTGGTCTTAACAACGCGACTGCTGTGAATGGGCAGATGTTTCTTACATCACTGGACAGATAATGAGACATCAAGCTGTGGACAATGAATAATGTATTTGGTTGCGTTCTTTGTTGGATGAGGCTGAATCTCTCTCTGACCGGTGTTTTTGTGTGTCCACCATCAGGTTCAGGTCAGATCCAACTGTGGCAGTTCCTCTTGGAGCTCCTGTCTGACAGCGCCAATGCCGGCTGCATCACTTGGGAGGGCACCAACGGCGAGTTCAAGATGACGGACCCCGATGAGGTGGCGCGGCGCTGGGGCGAGCGTAAGAGCAAGCCCAACATGAACTATGACAAGCTGAGCCGTGCGCTGCGCTACTACTACGACAAAAATATCATGACCAAGGTGCACGGCAAGCGCTATGCCTACAAGTTCGACTTCCACGGCATTGCTCAGGCGCTGCAGCCGCACCCCACCGAGTCCTCCATGTATAAGTACCCATCGGACCTAGCCTATGTGCCTTCCTACCACGCCCACCAGCAGAAGGTCAACTTTGTATCCCCACACCCTCCATCCATGCCTGTCACCTCCTCCAACTTCTTTGGACCCACTGCTCCATACTGGAGCTCGCCCACTGCAGGCATCTACCCCAACCCAAATGTTCCCCGCCACCCTAACACCCATGTGCCTTCCCACCTTGGCAGTTACTATTAAAACACCCCTTCCTGTCCATCCACCACCCTCTAAAACTTCCCCTCTCTCAACATCAAAGTCCACAATTGCTGACCTGCACTCCCAGTGACGCCAAACCGATGAAGACTGAATTGATGGAGGCATTTGTCCTCTGAAGAAATTTTGCTCCTAAATGAAGGATGATTAAATTGAAGGACTTTTTTTTTTTTATATGTAAGAATTTATAAACAACTGGATGCTATGCTCCAAAATGGAATACTACTTACCTTTTCAAGACTAGCAACTGTTTGTTTATGTTTTTTGACGTGCGTCTGAGTTTCCTGTGCCTTTTTATTTCCCTTCCTCCTGAAAGCTGCACCCACAGGTGCCCTTTCCAAAACCTTCCCAAATCAAAGCCTGAGGACAGGAGAAACAACCCGAGTCTGTCTGCCTCCTCACCCTGCTATCTTACCAGACATGGGCCTATTATTCATGGGTCTCAATCTACATCCTCCTCAGTACATTATGTACATTACGCTTTAAAGCATCTGCCTTTTCTGCTTGTCAACAGCCTTGTCCGGGGTTTCTTATTCTCGTCCGCTCGTCTGTCCATCTGCATCTTTTTATGTGTGTGTGGAGAGTCTTCTGGAATTCGCTGGATAAGGAAGAGCTCTCAAAGGGACGGACTTTTCTCAGCACTGAATGAAAATTTGGCAACTGGAATATGCCATTCACAATTTAATTTATCCTCCAAACTGGAAGGCTAGAGAAGAGTTAAATGCCGCAGAAGGAAGCGCTGTATGTTTTGCTGACCTGGGTCAACTCAGTTTCTTAAAATGCTTTCTGTGTGTTGTGTTGTGGAGTTCACGACGGGCGATGTGTACAGTTGAGTCGTTTGTGCTGGGTAAGCCGAGTCAAGATGTAATTGAAGTCATTTGCAACAATAATTCAACCCAGGTCAGATGTTTTCAGGGGGCCACACACTAGGCTACTACAGTAAATGTTTGCCATGTTGTTGCCTTTCAGCCATGCCATTTCCAGATGTTTTGTTGCTGGACCGTGTCAGTATTAATGTGAATGTCTTCTGGTTTGTGAAACACGTAAAAAGGGATACCCCTGCAGCAAAATCAAAATTTGTCAGATGTTTTCTTTTTGTTAAAACTTTTTAATGGAGAAAATAAATTCCTTCAAACATAAGACCATGATTGCTGCACCTGTCTAAATCTAAAACATATAGATATTATCTACATAACAAAGCTGAAGGCTAAATGTTGATAAGTGGATGTTATTGTTTTTTTTTTTGTTTGTTTTTTTTTTATACCTTACAGTGCATCTACTTTTACTATGTGGTGGTTTACTATGTGCCATAATGAGACCCAAAACCCTAACCATCAAAGTGTTAGTGCCATGCCTTAACTGCTGTTTTATACCATATATTTCTATTCATTAAAGATGAAACAGCATTACAGCTTACAAATGTATTGTGAAGTACATTAATAATTTCCATGTCTGACCAGAAATCTGACAATTTTTGATTTTGAAGTGCACTCTGACAATAACGGCTGCCACGGTGTCTCCTTCCTCTATGTAGGCCAGTCAGGACCGTATAGGTCAGCACAGAGAAGTGGCTTAGCAGTAAGTCATGTTAGTGGACAGTCAAGTTGCATTTTTTTTTACAAGGGCTGGATCCTAGTTTGAGAGCAGCATGTGTGTTTGAATGTTAGTTTCTCACTGATCTAGAGCCCAGCAAAATGCACATGAATCTCAAGTCAGGATTTCATCATCATCATGTAATAGTATCATATCAAAACATATCCATCTTCAGGTGTTCAAAGCTGTTTATAGCAAAAGTATTCCTTAAGAGTAACTGAGAATGGACACTTGAAAATAAATTACTTGGGACTAAGTAGTTTATCAGAGAACAAAACCAATAAAGTATGACGAGATGAAACAAAGAAATCCTCAGATTCGCAAACGCTGTGCGTTTGTCAGACCTATTTTTTATTATTTTATAAGCATCAGTCAACTAGGCATTAAAGCAACTTACTGTATAAATTATGCAGAGTTATTTTCATATGTGACACAGTATAAAAAAGTCAAGAGAATTAATACGAGTTGACCTCGGTCAAAAATGCAAACCTTTTGAGTCCATTTCTGCTAAGTAGTGTGTTCAGCATTTAAGCGTTTTTATATCTGTACATTTGGGCAATGCATTTTAACATTTTTGTTGTCTTGTTGTTGTTATTGTTTCTGAAATTCGGTTGTAACATCTTAAATGCCTTTAAATGCACAAGATATTTTCTTGTATTCCCAAAACCATAAATGCCTGCTTGAATCATAATCCAATAGCCAGGGATTCCTCTACTCTATTATGCAACATGTGGTTAAGATGGTTTGTTTCCATTTTGAATCACTTTTTTTATGCCAGACTGCCCTCAGATTGGTAGCTTTTCCTGTGCATTAAAGAATTTCAGGTATTTTATGCAAAAACAGTATTAATATCCACAACCCGCTTCTCATGAAGATCTATAGCTTTAAAAGAACAATAAAAAAGGGAACATATAATTTGTAGCATAAAGAAATTATTGTAATGTACCCTTCCATGTTTCACAAGCATTGACAATGAAAAGGGATCTGTGCTACTTCGTATATGCAATGTATTTTGGATATCAAATATATATATATATATATAGATATGTGTGTGCGTGTGTGTGTATGTGTGTGTGCGTATGTGTGTATAATTTTACAATTAACCAGTGTATTATTATTATTATTGTAATTCCTGAAATGTATGAATACCTTTTGGAAAAGGGCTTTTGTATAGGAAAATGTGACAAAATAAATGTTTTTACCTCTCATACCATCTTCCATTGCCTGGCTATGGCTTCAGCAGAGTGTCGTAGAAACAAAGTCGCAGCACATTTTCAGAAATCAGATCTACAAAAGTACAATACAACAACCTTGATAGTGACTAGCACATTTAGGACAATACTTGTCTCAGGTGTGTTGAAAATTCTTTTGCCTCAAATTCATGACATTTCTTGCAACTCGTCAGACATTTGCAAAGCATATTTGTTCCTTTAAGTAATAATGTGTTGCATTTGATTATTCCATATAGTATGATGATAACAGTTGTATTCTTGTATTTACAAATGCAGAGGGTAAGAGGGGGTTAGAAACCTGCTTTTCTGCCTCCTTATCTCAAGCCCGCTTTGTTAGTATCTGCAACAAGAAACAAAACAAAGCATGTATTCATTCTAACAAAACAATCTGGAATTTAATGACCACTTTTCAGTGTATACTTTGGCATCTTTAGCTTGTTCATTCTTGAAAGATTTGATATCTGATTACAATATAATCAAATTTTTGCACAAACTAACAATGACAAGGGACTATGAAAAGTTTGAGAAATTTACTTTATTTTCATTCACTGGTCTTTTAGATGCACCTAATGCAGTATAATACAACAGCCATGCAATAAATCCTGCTTCCATGAAGGTTATAATGCTTAGTGTGTGTTTGAAATTGTTTTCAAGAGGCCTGGATTCAATATGATGGTCATTTTAGAGGCTGTAGTTGGTGGTGCTGTTGAATGTATGGTGTCATACTGGTGTTATACGTGATGTGGATATTTCTAATCTGTACTCAACATATGTTAATGAAGGTAGAATAAACATTACACTGTGTTAGTTTTAGCTGGCTGTTCCTGATAAAGTAGAATAATAGAGAGTATAACTTAAGCATTTATAATTTCCAGTGGAAGGAAGGGTGAGGAAACTGCACCGTTTTTACAGGCTTTCTTTTCTTGATGCCAGCTTTTTGTCATGTTGATCAGAAGTTCCATTTTGTCATCGCTAAAATAATGATGAACTGTGTTTATACCCTTTCCAGTTCTATCAGATTTTTAATCAACAGATCATTCAAGGCCACAAGCTGTGAACAAGGGAATTGTACATTTCTTTATTTGTAGAAAGTGACACAATAAAGACCCAGATGTGGAGGCGCTGTCTAGAAAGAAAAAAAATAAGATTTTTAGTTTTAACTTAACCATTACAGACCTGCTCTTTCTTATCTTGTGAGATCATCAATAGATCAACCATTATTTGACCAATCAAATTAGTTTACCAGTTACCACTTGATGATATCCCTTCAGACAATGATGCGATGTATACACCCATCTACCACCGCGACCTCCAATTCTTTCTGTTCTGATGTAAATGTCAAATCCCGACTGAATGTCATTCAGTGTTAACTACACATGCACGCAGATTGGCTACATATAAGCATAAGGTGTAAAATCACTTTACAGGTAGGTCTACTCAGTATTTGCCTTCATACAAACATGCTAATAAGTCAATTGTGGGTTGCATCATTTAATTCTCTTTTTGAACACAGCTTGAAATGATAGGTGTTGGTAATTGAACAACCAGTGTGTATACATGGCGTCTGTGTCAGGTGACAGCTACAGCCTTGCAAAGTGTCCTTTTATTTTGCATATAGAAGCATGAAAACACAAATAGAAGGCACAGTGAATAGCCATCAAGACAGAGATGGGCTTGTTTCTTTATAATTAAAATATGCCTGTGAAGCATTTATCATCTTTATGCTACTTAGTAATTTCACATATTTGTCAATATTCACAATCTTTTACCCTGGCTTTGCCTATTGCTGTGTGATTAGCTACAGCAACATCCCCGGGTGCAGACACACACAGAGGACTCTCAGCATATGCAGTTCATTAGAGAGGGCGTAGTGGGAGGTCCGCCTTAACAAAACCTGTCAAAGCTCCATGCTAGCATACAGTATGTGCTGTTATTTCTCTAAATGGAGAGTTCTGGTTTCATGTTCAGAATCTGCAGGCAAAATAGTGGGCAATAAGCAACAGCTCTCACCTTCCAAACACTACCACTCTGTTGTGTTTAGGCCCCTGTTTGCTGTCACAACTTCACTTTGTTTATAGATGATAAGCCATGATAAGGGTTGGCACCTGTCATTATGTTGCTCTGACCTTTTTGAGAACAGTCCTCCTATGAAGTTCCAGCTTCGTTAGACACCAAATAATAATAATAATAATGCAGTGCAGACATTTTTTTAAATGCAAAAATAGCCTTTATTTCAGTGTATTTTTCCCCTGAGATGAAATACAAAAAAAGACTTTACAAACAGATTTGATTTTCATGCTATAGTCGGCACTGAATGCAACCATATTTTAAGTGTTTCCTTACTGCTTTGTTCTCTCACAATGTCTTCACTCAAAAAGAAAACCGCAATTACGTCACGCACTGTTTAAAAAGACTGGTGCCTGAGCCCAATCCTTTGCTATAGTGCCTCTGTGTCTGAATAGTTAAAACACTCTAATGACTCAAGTCCGAGTGTCTCTTTGTGTACGACAGCCTACAGTAGCATGAATTATTGAACAACGACTTTGTCTTTTTATCATCCATGACAATAGCATGCCCCCCAATCACTGGTCCTTCAAGTAATTGCAAGATTTATGTACGGGACAATTTTTTTTTTTTTTGCCTCTCCATACTCAGTAAACCTGATGTGCAAGGCTGAAGGTATATTCAAACTGATTTTTGGGGTTTTTTTTGCCTGTTTTTGAATTGTAGCTTCACCATCTTGCATGACCTGGCCTCCCTTTTGAAAACAGGTTTTTGGTCAGTCAATCAAGTAGACAGTGGCAGGGGTGGTTTTACATACAAATACTTCACAATAATTGTCCTAGCCAACAGACAGCTTTCTTATCTCTGTTAAACACAAAAGAATAACAAATAAGTAGGTTTGCTTTACTTCATATTTAAATGCTGCACAATGCACTGTCTGCCATTAGGTCACCCCACCTGCCTGAAGGACAAACCCTGTTTGTCCTTTGGAGTCTTTGGGAGTTTGTCTTTGAGACATACATGCCTCGACCAGCCTCAGTTTCTAAAGTTTGTTGCTAGTCATTGTCTCCACATGTCTCCACACGTCTCACATCTTGGTAACATTCGGGGATTCATTGATATCAATCACCTCAAAGCCCTGGTTGTCATTTCCATCTTTGGAGTGGTGATGATGACCCTTGATGTTGTGGAAACAGTAGGCGCAATGTGCTGTAGCTACGGGCACCACCTTGGAGAAGTTGGAGAAATCTACTCTGTACTTGCCCTCCTTGCTTCTGGAGATGATGGGCAAGAAGTTGTAGCCCCACATGATTTCCTGAGGAATAAACGAGGTCCGCACTTGGCAGGAGGAGCTGGTGGACTCTGCTGTGCCATCCAGGAAGACGACCAGCTCAAACTCTTGCTTGTGGAGCGTGTCCACTGCCATCTCGAAAAAGGGGCTGCTCTTGTCGATGATGTGGTAGAGTGTGAGAGGACATATGAAGAAGAGGTTGTCCTTCCCAGCGTCCACCATGAAGTCAATGTTCACCTGGTCCATGATGATCGTCTCCCCGTCTGGAGTGATTGTCGTTCTTAGCAGCTTGCCGTAGATCTGGCTTCCTATCATCAGGGTCTTTCGCAGGTTGGCCACTCTGATTGACAGGGAGAGCGAACCGTTTTTGGGGCTGATTACAGCCATGTCACTAAATGTGATGGTCTTTGCCCTCTTTTTGGGCAAAGAGATTTTGGACAGGATGATTCCACACATGAAACAGTTGATAATGGCTCCAAGGAGGGACTGAATGATGATGAGGGCCACAGCACCTGGGCAGAAAGGGGTGAGTGCTCGCCCACCATACCCAATAGTTGTCTGGGTTTCAAGGGAGTAGAGGAACGCCGTGGTGAGTCCTACAACATTATCGATACATGGAGTGTGGTCTACTGGTGGGTTTTGCCATGTCAGGTCTCCATTACTGCGTGCAATCCAGTACCATAGCAGGCCAAAAATGAACCAGCTGAGGGTGAACGAGGCGATGAAAAAGAAGAGAACAAAGCGCCACCGGATCTCCACAAAAGTTGTCCAGAAATCAGCCAGGAAGGCAAAGTGGTTGCTGTACTTGACATTTCCATATTCAATGTTGCAGCGACCATCTTTGGTCACTAATCTGGTCCTGCGGCTTCTTCGCTCTGCCAGACTGTCCTGGATACGTTTGTTAAAGGATCCAATCATTTCCACGAGCCCACGACCTACAAGACAATAAAACAGGAAAAAATATAGAGGCAGTGAGAAAGATATACAATGAAATTAATGCAAACTTCACACTAAGCAATAACAATCTGTTTGTGACTGTATCTGTAGCTGACTTGGGGACCCACCGCGCTATAGTGACCCTGATTAAGACAAAAAAAAATAGAGCTAAAAAATTCAAAAAACAAATATAGTTGATTGCGTCTCTATCATTTAACCAGTCAGGAAGTGACAGGCCCTCTCAGACTGTCAGTCCTCCTTAAATGCTGTAATTCACTACAATCAAACAGTAAAATGTCACAATGATGCTGCCTGTTCAGTTCTGAAAGGGAGATTTAAAAAAAAAAGGGGAGGGCAAGCACATATATGATATATTTCATATGCAGCAATATTTAGCACCTATAGAAAGCAAAAAATGGCTCTGAAACTGACATGAAAGCTATTACATGACTGCATTTTTATGGTTTTATATATAGTGAGCACCAGTCCTACTTCTGTACACTGCAAGTATCTTCCTTGTTTTCCTTCTGGAAGTTCTTTACTCCTCTTCCCATGGTGACTGAGTCTCACTCTACATGTACAGTCTCATATGTTCCAAGCTGCTCTGTCCCACTGCAATTTTAATCCTCACTGAAATGCCATAATCCTGAGTGGATGCAGCACTGCTGTAAAGACCTGAAGTTATAATGAGACACAAAAGTTTCCACTGAAGCAGAACACATAAGTGCTGCAAATAAACCAAATGATTTGGGAAATTCAGTCCCGTGCAAGTGTCTCAAAACAAGCATCATCTTTGTTTGCAGGGTTTCAGCGCAGCAAAAATAAACGTGGCATTAAAATAATTTGGGCAACCCCTGCCAGAGGGCCAGCTGCTCGCAGACATAACAATCTTTGACTTTATTCAAGCTCTGACTTCTCGTAAGTCTGGTGCTTGATGGATGGTTAACTGGCAGTATTGGCTGCACAGAGGTTTCCAAATAAGTATGGCCTCTGTTCCTGCCAAGTCATGCAAACTACCCATTTGGATCATGGCGTGCTTGTTAGTGAGTGTGAAATAGTACAAAACGATCAGTGCAGCGAGTTTATGTTTTTGTTTTCCGCCCTCAAAGCTCACATCCAAAAGAAATCTGATAATCCCACTCTGCAGCTCGCCTGCGAACTTTAATCCTTTTGGAAGTGAACCTAGTCCATCCACACCTAATCATTACATCAGCATGTTTTCATACTGTAACAAGATATGTGCTGAAATAATTTCAGGTATGTAGGTCTTTTAATTGTACGTCTCACTGCAACTTGCTCTAAATTATTGTTTTTGCATTAGAAAAAAGCAGTTGTTACAGTTGTTACAAGTGGAAATGACCACTGTGAAGAACTCCTGAAGAGCACCCACACAGCTTTAGTGCGTTCACTATCATGGCTCAGAGTCAAAGCATTTGAACATTAAGGTTGACCAGAGTTAAAACAGTTTAAATGTAATAAATCAATTAAAGGCTAACAATCGCTGTATATTATGCTAGAATGATAGACTTTTTTTCATTGTATTTTTCCTTTGGTTTCCAATGTAATTACACAGGCCCTTTGAATGTATACAATAACGGTGTTTTGGGTTTAAAGCTTTGAGCCTGCTCTTTCCTTACTGGTACCAGATTTACATTTGTGAATTAAGTGAACTAAATTTTAACTAAATTTTTGACAAATAACTTTTTTTTCTTTTCTTTTTTAATCAATTATAGTGGAAACAACTAAAATGTGGGCTAGTATATAGTTAAGGAACAGTGTTGCTTCTGTTGCAATAATTGCCGTTACGGTTCATATTACTGTTATTAAAACTTCTTTCCCTTTAAGTCATTATAATGCTGCAAATATATGGCACTTATTCTATATGAGAATCAATGGAAACTTTCACTATTTGCATTATTAAAGTGCTGTGACTGTTACATGATTCCAGCCAGAGCAGGGATTTAGCAGTACTTTTGATTTAAAAGGGAGATTACTGGAATAAGTCTCTAATGAGCGCCTTTTTTGTGGCAAATGCTTTCTCTTGTTAATGAGGTGTAAGCCAGCTTTATCTGAGGAAATTGAACCAATCCGTTTATTAGCAGCCCCATTCCATTTTTTATTTCTATTCTTTATTTTTTGTAAAAAGTCACAGTAACAATCCTATTTCCATTGAATCAACTGTATCTCAAGCACTCACACTGAGAGACAGTTCTCACCACATTCTTGCAAAAATATACAGATAAAAGTGAAGTGAACGCCCTTCAATCCAAACTCACCTTTGTGATAAGAAGTCAAAGTTGTTTGATGCACATGCAAAAGGTTGATGAATGGCAATCTCCAGCTGAGCCGTCTCTCCTGTGCCTTTCTTGTTCACAACTGATTGAGAGAGTTTAGGTGTGTCCTCCTGTTATGCTTGTTCACCAATACCTGTGTGCATTTATACTGTCCTGTCCTGCTGTGCTGGAATCAGCCAGGTGATGTTTACGCCCACAGAGACATCAAGTACCCCTCCGCCTTCCAACACACGCGCACACACACACATGCACACCTTTCCCTCGGCTCTAACATCTTGTGTTTACTCCTTAGATGCCTGGCTGGCACCGAGGGCCACGCTGACCTCTATTACTCCCAGTCCACCACAGACTGGGTGCTGCTGTGGATTTATAGTCAGTTGTTTCAAGTTTTTGATTTTTGAATTGAAGCCTTTTCAAATTTCAGTCATTTTGGAACAGTTAGTTAAGTGAATGTTGACAACACTAATGCAAAACCTATGTGTACTGTATCGCCATATGGTTCGGGTTCTCTACATTTCAATGACAAACAGTTTGTGAGGCATTATTTACTGTGGACACACACTTACACACACAATGTATTGCTACTGTTTTGAGGAATTCCTTTTTTTTCCAGTTGATGCCAGAATTTGGAAAGTGAATGTCTGAAGATGTGAGCAGCTAGGATGATTAGAATCATCTAGAAGGTGCTTTTTGTTACCTGATGTTAATATGTTATAATGATAATGTTGTCTCTAGAGTATGTGTTCATGATAGATAATAGAATTTCACTCATATATTCCTCAACTTTTCTAAAAAGTGTCATGATAAAAAATATGTTGAACACATCCCAGGCATAGTGTTGTCACTGTAGAGCAAACATCAGCACTTCACAGCTCAGCACAGTGCAGTTGTCTTGCTCTGAGCAACAACCATTGTCCCCTCTTCAGAACAACTAAAGAGCTGTGTTGTGATGAAATATGGGGACCAAAAGGACATAAACAGATGATGGAGTGAGACAACAGAGGTTGCTGAGATTAGGAAAGGAGTGGCTAAGATCCAAATAGAAAAGTTCTCCAGGGTCGGCCAGGAACCAAATCACTTCATGAGCCGAAGTTGTTCAGAGAAGGTTCAGGAGAAAAGTTGTGAATTGCAATGGGAGTCATTTTTCAAGTCTATTGTTCCCAGCAAAAGTGGTACAAAAGGCTGCAGTATTACCTTGCAAGCTGCAGAATGTGTACTCTATTAACAGACACAATGCATTACTGTTGACACACAACAAGATTAGTTTCTAAATCCCTGCTATTGTAAAAAAGATGACAAGCCTTTAGCATTTAAGGGTTTTTTTATTCAGGGGGTGATTTGACTGTTTGTTTAATCGGCTCCCTCGTTTTTATCCCTTTCATATGAGACAAAAGGCTCGCAAGTAGCCACCAGAGGACATACCTGCACCGACTGTTGGGCTGGTTTAACAACTTAAGATTGGTGGAGGCAACATTTGATTGATGATGCAATCTGAGAAAGTTACTGCCACTGAATGATAATGACAACAAACAACAACAGATAAGTCCCCAGATAGGGTGATGCTGTTTCCAATATCGAGAACGATCACAATTATCAACAGAACTGATCATTAAGAACCTCTCAAGAGCTGTTTTCATCAAATTCACGCAACTTAAATTTAGTGACCTTGTTGACTTGTTGACTTTATAATGATGTGCAATTAATAAGGAAAGTAAAAATCTTATGACAGCATAAAATGTTCTAAAACAGTGTAATTAACAGGGATGCAATTGTAGTTTGTGGATGTGAAAGTGTATGCAATATATCATCTATCAGCAAATTTAGTCGATTTTAAAAATATTTTATTATAAATTGAATTATTAATCAGAATCTAAGAGGTTGATTGAGTGAAATAATCAAAGTCTTAATTTAATGGGAGGGTAAAAACATCATTAGGGGAGATCACATACTGCACCAGTGTGTAAATCTACAGTATAGATTACAGACTGATGCAGTTATAGGAACAATCCAAATGTGAAGCTATTGAATACTGTACATTAGTGAGACCTATTTCTGTTCACTGCTGCAACCTCTGGTGACAGGCACACATGGTGGTAAACAGATGTTTGTGTTTACATTGTACTTACGATAAGCTGATTAGTACACAAACACAACATTGTAGCTACAAGCCTTCATTGAATAGAAATACATGTTTCAACGCTTAAGTGCCTTTGATGTCTTGTGGTGATAGTGAACAATGGCAGTTTCTCTCCACGTCAATGGGAGCACTCAAATGAATAATGTCGGTTTCTATATCAGTTTCTGTCAATCAACTTCAGGGCCAAGAGGTTGGCAGCAGTCAGTGACCTGCTAACCTTCACTATTTGTAAGGTGATAAGTGGTGTAACAAAGGGATAAATGAGATAAAATTGGAAATGTGTTCCTGCATGTTGCTGCTCATGCTTTTTGCATGATTAAATACTGTGTTTGCATGTCTTAATCAATAGATAGCACTGTCACTGTGATGAAATTCCTGTTTACCGTTCAGCAAATGATTTTGTTTAAAATAATAAGTTTTGCTATTATACATACTGTAACTACTGTATTTTATTTATTTACACAGTTAAAACCTGTAAATAATGAAATTGAGTCTTGGGCCTTTTAGGGGTCAACAAAAGGCAGGCCAGAAAATTAACAATGCCTTACAATCAGGAACTGAGAAACTGTAGAGTTGGGTGATTTTCTTTGTGGGTTTATCATGATGGGAGACACCTTTCACAAAAAAAAACTTGACTGGAAAGACATTTTGAATAACATCCACAAATACATAAGAAATTCTTTGCAGATCAGAAAGAGTGGGTTCAAAAGTCACGGACATCCTGCATAAACTTTGAATAGTGTTCCAGTGTCTACAAGTAATAGTGATTCCACTGAACATCTGAAGAATTTCCTGATAACAATACTGGATTATACTGTGGGTTCCAGAACTCCAAAGTAACTGAATAGGGAAAGCCACTCTTACTTTTGTTTTCATTAGGAGTAAATTGATGATTTGAAATGACAGCACTTCATAGGCAGTGAAATCAAGACCAGAGCTCTCTTTTTAAGTCTGTTAACTCCTGACTGAGGTCATGAGGCTGAAGAGGCTTTGAAGCTGTTAAACAGTCAACAAGTTGTCATGGCCCTTTAAGGTTCATATCCTGCCTCACTTTAGCCCCTTTGTGGTTCCCTTTGCTTGACCCACAGTTGCACAGTAGTTATTCAGTAAGAGGTTGATGGTTATAGACATCAATTTTAAGGGTTCGATTTGGCCTTTCTTGTTTTTTTAGGTTTCAAGTAACCCATTGCATATGCTGCCCCTTCCATGCCAATTCATATGGTAACATATTTTTTTTCTTTTTTTTTTAATCTTTAAAAATCCTGCTCAGTTGCAAACCACATCTGGCTGTTTCATAACAGAAAAAATCTGATTGAATAATTATGAAATGTTGCCAAGAGCATTGAGCTAAAACATTTTAATAAATTTTGGTGTGAATAGAAATGACGCTTTTGTTGAGTGATTCAGACATGGAAACAATCACATAGTTATAGCATTCACCACATGGCTTCATATGCTATGAATTGCTTGGATGGAAGTGAAAACTGTATGTCTATACTTTGCATGAGCATGGTGATTGTCTGGGTGTGTGTGTTTGTGTGAATGGAAACAAGGGGTGAGGGGGCTGTACGCTGATGGCAGCCATTTTGCTGGGTCATCATGTCAGTGAGCATTCATATTCTATATCAATCTTTCTCAGAGTAAAAATGGCAAAGTGCTAAATGCCAAGCATCGCAATCCCAAGCTGTGCAATGTGCTTGTGAAGCATTTGCCTCTTGTGATAACACAAACATAAGCTGCAAAACCTTTTTTCCAGAAGACATCTCTGCACTTTGCTGCCTAATTGCCAGCATACGTTTGCACAAGACCATCTAGTCTGGAAGACTCAGACATGTAGGCATGCAGAAAAAGCAAGCTGTTGTGACTGCAATGGCCTCAGGATCTGTGCATCCAGTATTGATGCCTTTGGGTGCAATGTGCATATCAATAGGAGCCTGTAGATGAGGACCTTTGCTGTTGAGGCTGAATGAGGTCAAAGATGAGAGAAGCCTGGCCGAAAGGTTTACGGTGATTTTCCACCAACAGTGTAAGTTTGCATATAGACCGTAGGGACATGTCCCTACCAATATTTTGAGAGGACTGAACTGTCTCTACAAATATTTAAGTGAACTCGTTCACACTATTTTGGAGTGAAGTCATATTAGAATGTGCCCTTCAAGAGGCTATGTCTCCAAAACATTGATTTACGCATGCAAACATTGAATGACTGAAAGGGCGGCTGGCTATCTGAAGGTTCATGTCATTTGAGGATATCACAGTTGTACCTAACGTCACCAGAAAAAAATACAACTGATGTTATTTAACCATGTTAGCTGCCTCACTATTATATCACGTTTTTTTGCCTTACAATACCATGATGTTTTTTGCTGTTTCTTATGCCTTACTATCATCTTACATTTCTATGCTTTTCTAAAATAAGGCTTGTTTAAAATAAAGGCATGATAGTACAATGGTTAAAGCTCTCCCCTCACAAACAGATGGTTCAGGGTTCTAATCCATGTTAGAACCTTTAATTTGTGAGTGCAATGCTTTATTATGAATTTTGTTTTTTTGCATTGCTATACTATAATAATCAGAAGCCTTACTATACTTTAATGTTTTTTCTGTGTTTTCTACCTAACTATACTATGATGTTTTTTTTCGTTTTTATTTTTGCGTTACTATACAATGACGTTTTTATGACTTTTTATGCCTTACTGTACTATAACTTTTTATGCCTTGCTATACTATGTCGTTTTTATGACTTTTTATGCCTTACTATACTATGACTTTTTATAGCTTACTATAGTATGTGGTTTTTTTTATCACTTTTTATGCCTTACTATACTGTGACGTCTTTATGACTTTTTATCCCTTACTATACATTGACTTTTGATGCCTTACTATAGTATTATGTTTTTATGACTTTTTATGCCTTACTATACTATGACTTTTTATGCCTTACTATACTAGGACTTTTTATGCCTTACTATACTATTACCATTCCATAACATACTATCACATTTTTTTGACATTTTAAGCCTCAATATACTATGATGTTTTGTTGACGTTTCATGCCATACTATACTATGATGTTGGTTTTGGCATTTCTAGGTCTAAGTATAAAATGCCGTTGTATTGCTTACCATACTATGACGTTTTTATGACCTTTTATGCCTTAATATACTGTGATGTTTTTTTGACATTTTATGCCATAGTATACAATGACGTTTTTTGTCATTTTTATGACATACTATACCATGACGTTTTTTGTCATTTTTATGCCTTCCAATACAATTTCATTTGATGCCTTAACATACTATGACGTTTTTATGAATAATTATGCCTTAATATACTATGTTTTTATGACATTTTATGCCATAGTATACTATGATGTTTGTATTACCTTTTATGCCTTAATATATTATGGTTTTTTTTTTTATTTGATGCCATACATTAATATGATGTTTTTTGACATTTTTATGCCCTACTATACTGTGATGTCTTTTGTCATTTTTATGGCTTCCAATACAATTTCATTTGATGCTTTACCATACTATGACGTTTTTATGACCTTTTATGCCTTAATATACAATGATGTTTTTTGACATTTTATGCCATAGTATACTATGACGTTTTTTGACCTTTTTATGACAAACTATGCCATGACGCTTTTTGTCATTTTTATGCCTTCCAATACAATTTCGTTTGATGCCGTACAATACTATGACGTTTGTATGACCTTTTATGCCTAAATATACTATGATGTTTTTTGACATTTTTATGGCATACTATACTATGAAGTTTTTTGGCATTTTTGTGCCTTCCAATACAATGTCAATTGATGCCTTACCATACTATGATGTTTTTTTGACAGTTTATGCCATACTATACTATGACTTTTTTTTCATTTATATGCCTTCCGATACAATTTCATTTGATGCCTTACCATACTATGATTTTTTTATGACTTTTTATGCCTTAATATATTATGACGTTTTTTGGCGTTTTTATAACATAATATTCCAATTACGTTTTTTGTCATTTTATGCCGTCCAATACAATTTCGTTTGATGCCTTACAATACTATGATGTTTGTATGACCTTTTATGCTTTAATATACTAGGATGTTTTTTGGCATTTTTATGCCTTACTGTACTATATTGTTTTATTCCTTACCATACTATGACGTTTTTATGAATTATTATGCCTTAATATACTATGATTTTTTTTTTATGTTTTATGCCATAGTATACTATGACCTTTTTTGTCATTTTTATGCCTTCCAATACAATTTCGTTTGATTCCTTACAATACTATGATGTTTGTATGACCTTTTATGCCTTAATATACTCTGATGTTTTTTTGGCGTTTTATGCCATACTATACTATGACGTTTTTTGTTATTTTTATGACATACTATACCATGTCGTTTTTTGTCATTTTTATGACATACTATACAATTTCATTTGATGCCTTACCATACTATGACGTTTTTATGAATTATTATGCCTTAATATACTATGACGTTTTATGACATTTTTATGACATAGTATACAATGACGTTTTTTGTCATTTTTATGCCTTCCAATACAATTTCATTTGATGCCTTACCATACTATGACGTTTTTATGAATTATTATGCCTTAATATACAATGATGTTTTTATGATTTTTATGACATACTATACCATGACGTTTTTTGTCATTTTTATGCCTTCCAATACAATTTCATTTGATGCCTTACCATACTATGACGTTTTTATGAATTATTATGCCTTAATATACTATGATGTTTTTATGACCTTTAATGCCATACTATACCATGACGTTTTTTGTCATTTTTATGACATACTATACAATTTCATTTGATGCCTTACCATACTATGACGTGTTTATGAATATTATGCCTTAATATACTATGATGTTTTTATGACCTTTTATGCCTTAATATACTATGATGTTTTTTTGACGTTTTATGCCATAGTATACTATGACGTTTTTTGTCATTTTTATGACATACTATACCATGACGTTTTTTGTCATTTTTATGTCTTCCAATACAATTTCATTTGATGCTTTACCATACTATGACGTTTTTATGACCTTTTATGCCTTAATATACTATGATGTTTTTTTGACATTTTATGCCATACTATACTATGACGTTTTTTGTCATTTTTATGACATAGTATACAATGACGTTTTTTGTCATTTTTATGCCTTCCAATACAATTTCATTTGATGCTTTACCATACTATGACGTTTTTATGACCTTTTATGCCTTAATATACTATGATGTTTTTTTGACGTTTTATGCCATAGTATACTATGACGTTTTTTGTCATTTTTATGACATACTATACCATGACGTTTTATGTCATTTTTATGCCTTCCAATACAATTTCATTTAATGCCTTACCATACTATGACGTTTTTATGAATAATTATGCCTTAATATACTATGATGTTTTTTTGACATTTTATGCCATACTATACTATGACGTTTTATGACATTTTTATGACATAGTATACAATGACGTTTTTTGTCATTTTTATGCTTTCCAATACAATTTCATTTGATGCCTTACCATACTATGACGTTTTTATGACCTTTTATGCCTTAATATACTATGATGTTTTTTTGACGTTTTATGCCATAGTATACTATGACGTTTTTTGTCATTTTTATGACATACTATATCATGTCGTTTTTTGTCATTTTTATGCCTTCCAATACAATTTCATTTAATGCCTTACCATACTATGACGTTTTTTGTCATTTTTATGCCTTCCAATACAATTTAATTTAATGCCTTACCATACTATGACGTTTTTATGACCTTTAATGCCATACTATACCATGATGTTTATTGTCATTTTATGCCTTCCAATACAATTTCGTTTGATGCCTTACAATAGTATGATGTTTGTATGACCTTTTATGCTTTAATATACTATGATGTTTTTTTGACATTTTATGCCATACTATACTATGACTTTTTATCACATTTTGTGCCTTCCAATACAATTTCATTTGATGCCTTACCATACTATGACGTGTTTATGAATGATTATGCCCTAATATACTATGATGTTTTTTTGACATTTTATGCCATACTATACTATGACGTTTTATGACATTTTTATGCCTTCCAATACAATTTAATTTGATGCTTTACCATACTATGACGTTTTTATGACCTTTTATGCCTTAATATACTATGATGTTTTTTTGAGGTTTTATGCCATAGTATACTATGACGTTTTTTGTCATTTTTATGACATACTATACCATGTCGTTTTTTGTCATTTTTATGCCTTCCAATACAATTTCATTTGATGCCTTACCATACTATGACGTTTTTATGAATTATTATGCCTTAATATACTATGATGCTTTTATGACCTTTAATGCCATACTATACCATGATGTTTTTTGTCATTTTATGCCTTCCAATAAAATTTCATTTGATGCCTTACCATACTATGATGTGTTTATGAATAATTATGCCCTAATATACTATGATGTTTTTTTGACATTTTATGCCATACTATACTATGACGTTTTATGACATTTTTATGACATAGTATACAATGACGTTTTTTGTCATTTTTATGCCTTCCAATACAATTTCATTTGA
>NW_019524969.1:473068-511613 GCF_002814215.2 Seriola lalandi dorsalis | reverse complement strand
TAGTAGTAGTAGTAGTAGTAGTAGTAGTAGTAGTAGTAGTAGAAGCCTGTTGGGTAAAATTGAAGCTGGCTCTCTGAGAGTGAGAAGAGCCTGGGTCACTTCATTTTAAAGTTGTGCCTCTATTTTTTGACATATTTAGAAAAATGTGTATTTTTGGCAACCAGTGGTATAAAGAGCTATAATTTTAACAGTCTCTTTGGTCTTCGTTCTTTCTGCAGTTGTGATCATGTGAAATGCAGCTGCTTTCGATGCTAGTATTGATACATGTCTCTAAATCCTGTGACTGAGGCTGAAGAGCATCTTTGTTTTTCTTGTGTGTGTTGGAGGACATTTCTCTTGTGCAACTTTGCAGGGATTTCTCAAAACTGGTGTTTCTGGTGGAGCAATTTTCTTGGCAAATGACTACACAGTAACTGAGGTTTTAAGCAGCATATTGTGAAACTCTTTCTTTGGTTATTAGAGTTGTTATCAGTTTGTGGTGGTGATACACATGTTTCTTTCTACTCAATCAGCTCCATCTCCAACCTGTCAAATTGAATGTTACTGTCGTAAGTTCAGTCTGATTGTGTTTCATTGGTGCAGAGCCCTTTAGCTTGGTGTGAAAATATTCTGTTCTATATTTGGTATGCTTCAGATCTGTGGGGAGTAATGCACATTTACACTACTATAGATTTCACAGTGCATGTCATGAATCCTTGAATCCGAATATTGTTATACTTTTCCTCTGCCAAACTCTTAGTACTGTGGCAATCTGCTGTCTGTCCAGTTTATCCTCATATTTAATCTGTGCTATCGATGATCTGTGCACCTTTGTGTTAATTTTCAAGTGTGTTTAGGAGTTGTTTTTTAAAAAACATTTTCAAAGGGATTGATAGGAATTTAGGTTAACTTTGACACTAGTGGCAACGTATTTCTATTAAAGCTAAAAAAACTCATCAATCAGTCAATATAAAATGTGATCATATTGAAATGTTACCATTCATTGGTTCTAGCTTGTTGTTTCTGTCGCTTCTCTGTGTTTTATATCATTGTTAACTGAATATCTTTGTTTTGCACTGACAAACATAACAAGAAGATGTCTTTAGGAAATTGTGACAGGCAGATTTCACTGTTTTCAGATGAGTTTTTTTTATATATTAAAGGATTTGTCAAGAAAATAATCAGCAGATTGATAATAATTGTTAGTTGCAGGTCATCTATTCCAATAAAGTAATAAGAATTGGGTGTATTTTTTTTTATCAAGCAGCATCCATTACCACCCCTGTTCATCTTAAACAAGAAAACGAAAAGACAAATCACCAGCACAGATTTAATGTGCTTTTAAGTTTAAAACAAAACAGCAACTTCACAGAAAATCCCATAGATAAAAAACTGAATGTTCACTCTGAGCATCTGATAGAGAGGGCGGGTGTTTGAGGAGGAAGTTGGGTTTGGGGTTGAAGCGTATCTCTGCTTCTTGCTTTACGCTGATGAGATGAAAAAAAAAAGAGACGCAGGGTTTTGAGTGTGTGAATGGTTATAGAGGGGGTGGTTCCTCCTTCCTCAGTCATAAGACTGCTGCACTCATTTCCACTTAGCTTCATCAGGTGACTCCAGCCAGTCATGTGCTGTGAAATGTGTGTACAGCAGACTGTGCATGCAGGTTTACAAAGGAAGGGAGGGAGAAGGAATATAAACAGCTTGTGATGTTAAAGGGGAATGCCACAGATTCTTTTTGTTAAAGTGGATTGTTCTTCTTCCCACTTCAGTCTGCAATAATGAACAGTCACAAGCCAGAACATGTGGAGACACAGTATCTTATCACTTGGCTTGTTTGTCACTTTAGTGTAAAATCATTTATTCTGTGTTTGTTTACATTTTTGCTTTTCACAAATACCAGTCGTCGCCTTTTCACAGGTTTGGACATAGTTATACATAAACTCGATTATATGACTCTGCCATGTATCATAATTATTATATTGTCGAGAATCCCTTTACACTTTGTATTTTAAGATAATAGTGAGTCCACCATGTATTTTATGAGCTGATGATGATTATTTTTGTTATTATTAACTAACTCATTTTTGGAGATCATTTAAATCATTAAATGCTTTAAGTGTGTGTGCGTGTGTGTGTGAGAGAAGTGGCTTTTTGCTACTTGAGCCTAGTTAATTCATTGTGGACGTGCATCTTTTCAGTAATGAAAGTCACTTTTCAGTCAGTTTTATAGGAAATTACTTTTGCTTATGTCTTTTCTTTCAGTCTGGTCATTTCAGTGAAGACATGATCCCTACAGTCGGGTTCAACATGAGGAAGGTCACCAAAGGAAATGTCACCATCAAGGTCCAGTTTTAATTTTTACACTGTTATCAAAACAATGAAATTAAATGTTAATTAAATGCCACCAGCAGACTGGTGTTACAGAAGGCGATAATTGCATCGTTAATGACATTTGGAAACAGGGATATCATGTGCTGATGTGCCGATGTGCCCTTAATTCTGTAGATCTGGGATATAGGAGGGCAGCCAAGGTTCAGAAGCATGTGGGAGCGGTATTGTCGGGGAGTTAATGCGATCGTGTGAGTATCCAAGGTCTGGCTTTCAGATAAATAAATGAGACAGAAACAAGATGCTGGCATTCAGCTGTGCAACCTGTAAATATATGCAAAACTAATTTTAATCTCTGTTTCAATGTGGCTCATTTTAAGGTACATGGTTGATGCAGCAGATCGAGAAAAGGTGGAGGCATCTAGAAATGAGCTTCATAATTTATTAGACAAACCTCAGTTGCAAGGAATTCCTGTAAGTGTTCCCCTGAAACCACTTTGAAGTTTAGTGTAATTTCTGCACCAGTCATGCAAAACTGTGCGTGGGTTCTGTCAGCGTTTTCTTGCTGCAGTTGCAGATTTCAGTTGTCATCTGTTTTTTTAGGTTCTGGTACTCGGCAACAAAAGGGATCTTCCCAGTGCTCTAGATGAAAAGCAGCTCATTGAGAAAATGTAAGTATCAAAAACATTTATTTAATTTAATTACAACTGAATGTCCCGTTCTGTCATTTTTTATGCACATAAATGCACTGTAGATTCTGTCTGTCATGAAAGCTGGAAAAAGGGGATTTAATATTATTGTATATTATTTTACATTTACATTTTTTAAATTTTATTATTGTTGTTAAGACTGCAGCAATGTTAAGGCGTACTTTACTGTGAAGATCTGGCTCTTTTTGCTGTCAAGTTAGGAACATGCGCTGAGACTTTTGTTAAACTGCATCCTGCAAGGTGCAGATGAATGCGATAGATGATCAGTCCAGATGTACACTAATCATATTTGTTCATGCATCTTTTTCCCTTCATAGGAATCTGGCAGCTATTCAGGACAGGGAGATATGCTGCTATTCAATTTCCTGCAAAGAGAAAGACAACATTGGTAAGTTGAAATTAATTACTGCAGTATTACTTCCACTGTTAACAGGGTGGCACCTCCTCTTCACTATTCAAAACCATATTATTGAAACACTTTCATCGTTAAGATTAAATTTTGACGGTGTAATTGCATCATTTATTTCGATGTGCTCAAAAAAATACGCTTAACAAGCTGCAGGGAGCTATTTACACTTTTTCCCCCGGGTTTTGCCTCTCAGGCTGCATACAGTCCCTACCTGCATGTACTGCTGGTTGTACTTAGGGCTTAATCTGGGTTTTTATAGTTAATATTCTCCTGAAAAGATGCTACAATTGAACATCGATCAACGATGAGGCAGCCAAGCACAGTTCTCTTCTGTCTAATCTATCTATCAGTACTCTCCAGTGGCCCTGTGGAGTTTTATTGCAAACAAACACAAGTTATGGTTACCTTCAGTGTGAAAATGCTGTGCATGCATTCTTGAGGTCTGACAAACTTGTCAAGTGTTTTCCTTCCTGATAAAACTTTTGCAAAGCCAATTCTTAAAAAGTATTTCAACTCCAGCATTGTTTACAAGCTTGCACTCTTCATCTACCCTGCGTGGTGCATTGCATCGTATCCCGGCACGTTACCGCCACCTGTTGATCAGTGGTGTGACACCATTGGTAGGACTGTAACTCACAGCTCCAACAGCGCCATTGCGATACTGGAGGTCTAAAGATGATATTGAATCAGTTATTGCATGAATAATGCAGAAATTTACACAGCATAGCATTTATTTAAATTAATTCTTTTTTTTTTACATTACCATTGTATTTTACCATTATTATGGGAAGCACAATGATGTATTTATTTATCTGGTTTCATTGTGTCACTTTCACTTCAGACACCAAATTTAGACCCTCAGGTTAACAGTACAAGAGAGGGGGATCATTACAGCAAACACCAAATATGAGTATAATAGTAATTGAATGGGGTTCTATGTTGCTAAAACTGTGCCAGACTTGTATCAATGTACCAATATTGAGTGTTGCTAGCGAGTAAGAAACGTCTATATCTTGAACTGATCCTCAGACTGACTCGGCATGTTTCTTTGATTTCAGATATCACGCTTCAGTGGCTCATCCAGCACTCTAAATCCCGGAGGAGCTGAAAATGCAGGAGCTGTTTGCCAGCTGTGTTTGCCATGTTACTGTCATGCCACACCTTCATCACTCTGTGATGATGTACAGTTGTATCTTCAGCTCACATGTTGCACTGTTCTGCTCGTGTCATACTATTTCTTTTCCCCTTTTCACCTTGTGATTCTTTCACAAACCCTGACAATGCACTACTAAAAATGTAATTCTGGTACCAAATTTAAGGAATGTAATTGGCATTATACATCCTGTGAAGCTGTACTTTAACTAGGAGTAAGAACCTACTTTCTGATCTACCTTTTACCCTTCAGGCATTACTTGGTTGATTATACCCAGTGGTTCGTAAAACTAATCTTGGGAATAGAACAACACACTCTTGAAGGAGGGTTTATTCTGTCAAACGGGCCTCACATAATGAGAAATGTGCTTCACACAGTTAGATAATGATGCCAGGAGATGGCTGATGTGGACATGCAGGTTTTCTGTCTAGCTCTTCTCTAATGACGATCACCCTTAGCTTGATCAGGTTTTCTTCTTTCAAAGACATGTCTGTTGTTTTAGAAAATTGTGCATTTAAGCACGTCAATTTGAGCAGGTCTGTACAAATATCAAGCTAATATGATTTTTACTGATGTGAGATGTGCGTGTATGAATATATGACTCTATTTAAAGTCTGAATGTACTAAAAGTAAAGCTGTACGGGGTTGTGTGGTTCATATTGGCCTCTGTTTGTAATTAGCCTCAGTGGAATGATGTCCTTTGTGCTGCCTCTATGCTGACAGAGTGGCAGAATTTAAAGTGCCTTGTGCAATGTCTCTCACCTCTGAAGCAAAGCAGCATGCAAGGTGTGCCCACCTGGGTAGACTAAAAATACACCACTTCAATACATTCAAGAAATAAAAAGGCATGCTTTTTAATTTAGACATTGTCCTGTTATTTGTACTTCACCTTTTTGGACTCTCATTCTGGACATCTTACAGAACAGTTAGTGATGGAAAGAATATTCAAATACCACTTGTAGCAACACCACAATGTGAAGATAAAGCCCTGTGCATCAACACAGGTGTTTTCAATTACCTGCCTGATTACACCTCGGCTCAGGTGAGGCTGAGTTGAGCTCCTATGTCGGGGATTACCTAAGGTCTTGTATTCATAACAAGTTCAAGAAAACATAGAGTGATGTCAACCAGGTTCATCTTGTATACACCCGCACAGTCCTGACAAGAAGTCTAAGGAGGTGGAAATACCTGTGCAGCTGGACCATGGGTGTTTAAAAAATTCCATTTAAAATACTTAAGTAAGAATAAAAGTACACTTCTTGTGAAATTAAAAATACTAATTCAGTAGAAAATGCTATCTATACATATGGTAATTACACAAGCAGTACATTATCAAAATGTAAAGCTATATCTTGACTTAACATATGGTAATGTAGCATTTCTTATTCATGGTTTGCCTTTAAGGCACAGTGCATTAAAGTGATTGCAGTCTATTGAATTAATTTCTTTCTCAAAAATTCTTTATCTTTTCATGAATATTTTAATAGCATGGTTAAAAACCGTTTGTTAGGCATGCACAGGTGTTTTAATTTTTTAGCACGATTAGACCTGTTGTCAGGAGTGCCACATAAATGGTTAATAAAATACTAATACTTTATAGATCCGATTTCTCACATTCTAAAAAGATGTCAGCAGTTAAAGGGCGTTAAATCCACTTTGTCATGTAAAAGTTATTGTAAAATAAATGTGTAAGGGTCCACATTCTCTGCAGCCCTTTTCCATAAGTGGTCAAACAGTGCAATCAGTGACAGGGATTTTGACAACCTGTCAACTCAAACATTGTTGTTATTTATGGATCATGATCACAGTATATTAATCAATAAAGCCACCACTTCAATCCCTGGTGTATTACTACAAAGTGTTACCAATATTTCTAATTGTACAGACTAAAATATCTCCTTAATCGCCTCCACTTTTTAGCCAGCAGTAACTCTGGACCTAAGCTCTGCACCTCTAATCATTTCACTCTTGTGTCTATTTTCTATTGGCGCAGAAGTTAAATCAAGACACGTCAGGATTGCCACGAAACGCAACCAGGAGATCGGCAGCTCTGCAGCCAATGACTGGACGAGCCTGCCTCTACGTCTGAATGACGACAGAGAAGGACCAATCACACCTCAGGATGTGGGAGGGGCTGGTTTGTTGACAGGAAGCGTGTGAAGCGGAATCACTACAACGTCTCTGTGCTTGTAGTTTAGCCATAAACAGAGGGTTTCTCATTCGTTCATGTCCCCTGTTGGTGTGTGGACTTAAAATTATGCGTTGTAAGATCGCACCGGGGCAAAGATGCAATGGAGGTCAATAGTAGTTGGTCTAGTCGTACTGAGACTCTCTCTCAGCTGTGTATTGTGGTTAGCCTTCGGACTGGGACCTAACGTTAGCTGGGGGTTCAACTTCCATCTCAGTTTCAATTTGCACAAATTGGACTTGTTATTCAGGGAGGAAAAGGGGACCGACCCGAGGGGTAGCTCGTGGTCTCAGCGTATACAGGGCCACAAATATGAAGAGACGGCGACCACCTGTGCAAAGGTTGGAGAGGAGTCAACCAAGAGATCCTACCTGAGCTTCTTCGATGGCAACAAGGACGAGTACGTCCGCAGGTACAGCTCCTTTCCTGACGCGCTGAAAGCGAAAATGAAGGACATGGCCAAAGAAATGTTCTACTTCGGATATGACAACTACATGAAATATGCCTTTCCTGAGGACGAGCTGAATCCCATTGACTGTGAAGGGAGGGGACCAGACGTCCTAAACCCGTGAGTCATTCAAAGCCTACACACTGCTGGACAGTGATTTACATCTTAACTGTCCCATGCACACTGTGCTATTTGTATACAGTTTGTAATCAAATTAGCTCGTGGTGTAATCCTTGTGCTCTCAGTGCTGAGCAGGTTATGGGTCATACAACTTTGCATTGGACAGGTACCATAACTAGGATCCAGGTGCAAGTTGAGGAGTCTTAATGGGCTCGTTTTTGTTACATGAAGGAATTGTTTAATTTGGGATAATGAGACATCATGCAAATACGTAAACCCATTGAAGGTATAGGGGGAAATGATAAGGGCTGCAACTAATGACAGAAAATAGTGAAAAACATTTCCTAGAGCTCATGATGACATCTTCCATTATTAGATTTGTCCAACCAACAAAGATACCCATTTTTTTCAACTATTCAAATTTGACAGAACCAAAAACAAGTAAATGGTTGCTACTTTTGCTGAAAAAAACATTAATTTTATTTTCTTATTTTGAGCAGAAGTGATAACTCAGTTAATCGATTAGTTGATCAACAGAAAGACCTGTCTTGCGATGTGATCACATCAGCCGTGACGCCTGTCAACATGTTGACATTCCAACCCAAGAGTGTCCTTTTGTCGTTACTACATTTTTACATGACTTCTCATTACTCATGGGTTGGACCACGCCCATCTTCAAAGTCTGCCTTAATTTTGTTCTCACCTACACACCTGTATACTTTCGTGACCGTATTTTGCATGGTTGCAACCCTATCGCAGTGAAAAGATCTTTCCACAGACAGACAAACACATGAACACCTGCCAAACCACCTCTATGGTTGCTGCTACAGTAGATGTCTCCAGGACCACATTTTGCCATGATCACACAAACACTCAGACTCACAAGGTGCAAACAATACCAGCCACGCTGTTGCCGCTGGTAATAATTAGCAACTATTTAGATAATTAGTCAAACATTTCAATCATTTTCCAAATATGATCTGATTCCATGCTCTCAAATGAGATGATTTCCCACTCTTTGTCATATCTCATTGTAAACTAAATATTCTTGTGTATTTGGAGTTTAGGTCATAGCATAGCCTCCTTGGCAGGGGTAATAATTGTTTTGTGCAGCTCTTAACTAATTAAACTGTTTAATCAACTACTCTTTAAAGCTCTTAAACAGCTTGGAAAGCTGTTCTAGTCTTTTAGTTTCTCTGACACATTTGGGCTACATCTGCGTTAGTGTGTACTTGTATAGCTGTAACATCTGTACATTTTATTCCCCTGTGCAGAACATAGAAACTGAAATGCAAGATGTAAAAGAGAATTCTGACTGATTTGGGTGTGGTATGTAATCCACAGTTTCATAATCCATTCGGTTATCTAAGACTTTCAGGTTTAACCGTTTTCTAGTTTGTTGATAAAGTTGTGTAAGTAATAATACAGTCATTGTCTGCAGTGAGTAAGACGTGAGCTTAAGGCACGTTCAATAAGCTAAATCTGTAACAGAAGAAAATTTGATGTCATCAAGAATTTACATTTTCCCAAGAACCATCACCTTAATTACAGTAAAACATATTTACTATGCAGCCATAGTGGCATCAAGCCAAGCAGGTGGTTTTGTTTTTTGTGCCCAGGGTTTGAGATATCAAAATACTAACACCCAAATACAATGGGGGTGACTGGTTTTCTTTGTGATGCTAAAAGCATTGAAAAAGACACCAGTAGATGATAGACACTGTTGCCTTGATCAGGCAGGTTATTCTAAAGCCAAACACCCTCTCTCCAATCAAACTCTCCTTAGATGCAGCACAGAGGAGGAAGGGGTTTAGGGGTTTCCTGGTTTCCCAGATCACAGTTGGTGTGTATCTATTGGATTGTGATTGATGTAAAACAAAAAGAAGTCACCTTGGGTTTTGGGAATTTGTGATAGACAATTTTCACTGTTGTCTGACAATTTATTGACCAAATTATTGGAGGAGAAAATAATTGTCAGATTAATCAATAATGAAAATAAATGTTAGTTGCAGTCTTAGCCTATACTGATGCGGACTATGTAATAACGGAGCACAACCACCCTTTGTCTCCAGATTTGGTGATTGTTTTAATATTGTCACGAGTTCTGAATTGAATGTGATCTTACTGTTGTTCTGTCCATCTGTCCTATCATTGCTAATTCAAACTCCACTTTGCTATTGGATATAAGATTTGCCTTCAGTTGTGTGATCTGTTAATACTTTGTCCCACTTTTTCATGACACTGCTGCATCAGTTTCACTGCTTTCATTTCAGGTCAAACATCAACATAAACGACGTCTTGGGGAACTACTCCCTTACACTGATTGACACCTTAGACACTCTATTGGTAAGTTACACACAGTTTTTTCTTTCTCATGATGTGTCTACAGAACCAAAGTTGGAAATTCCAAAACAGGATCTGTGCAAGATTGATCATAATAGTTTACCAACTGATTCGTTCGGGCATTTGGTACATATTGTGTGTTTTGCCCTACATTCATGGGCATGGTGATGTAGAAGTTTACTCTTCCTCTGTTTGTGGAAGTGTAAACTGCCACTCTCATAACCTCCCCTGACACAGAGTCAGGTGGAGCAGATTTTCTAAACTGGCTGTAGGTATGAGTATGTGTGTGTGAGCCCTGACATGAACAGTTTAAGGAGTCTCCTCTTCTTGTCTCCAACACTCAAAATCTTCAATGACAATGATTGGTTAGAAAAATGAAGGCACCACAAAAATCTATGTACATAATCAAATTATTTATTTCACTAAACTTTATATGAAAACTAGTAGTTTCGATCTACAATGATGAGACTTAAAGACATAGTTATGCAGCCAAACAAGCTTGTAGATGAACTGTGTTTACATAATTTGGTATATCTCTCCAGGTGCTTGGCAATGTGACAGAGTTCCAGAGAGCCGTCAAGCTGGTTATAGATACTGTATCTTTTGACAAGGATTCAACTGTGCAAGTTTTTGAGGCAAACATCAGGTACAAATGTTGTAACCATTTTCATTGTCAAACACAAAAGGCTTTTGCAGTTTTCTGTTTATCCAGTATCTGATCAGGCTAAATTCTGAAGTAAAAAGTGTATGAACGTGGTTTTGTAGGTATTTAACATACATCTCAGTGGACAACACCCTCAGAATTCTTATAATTTCAAAGAGGGAACATTTCAAGACACAGATCTTCCATGACTCTCTCAAATAGCCTGGCAATTTGGTCCAGGGAACTGCTTCAGTAGGACAGTCGTTTGTCTTTTATCCTTTTACTTTCCTTTAAACAAGCAAAGAAGCAAGGCAGGCATTAGTTTCCCACCTGATCACATTTAATTGTGAAGGCCATAATTATTATTACAATGTTGTCTACAATTTGACAAAAGCGAGTGATTACAAAGTTAAACTTCAATGATGTCTGAAGTAATTTATTACGTTTGACTTGCTGTTACCACACAGTCCAAAATGAATGAATGAATGAATGAATGAATGTCACACTCAATACATACACATATTGATATTAATGACAGAAACGATTTGTTTCTGTGTGGCATCACAATGTAATATTTGTGTTTTCTTTGAAGGATCTTGGGAAGCCTTATCTCATCTCACATCCTGCTGACTGACCCGAAACATCCGTTTGGCAAGGTGGGCCTTGAAGGTTACGATAATGAGCTGCTTCACTTGGCTCATGACTTGGCTGTCCGTCTGCTGCCGGCCTTTGAGAACACCAGCACAGGCATTCCTTACCCCAGGGTGAGTCAAACTGCTGTGAGTTAGAGGTTCATTTCACAAGGTACCTGCTACTATACACACAAGCTATTCAAACGGTTCTTGCAGTGCGTACTGTAGCTCTCATGTGAGTGAAAGTGGATGACTTCCGACAAACTGTACTGTAATGGTTGAAATATCAACTAGCAGCCTTACTGAACTGTACCTTACATGCAGGTGAACCTGAAGACTGGGGTCCCGCCTGATAGCATCAATGAGACTTGTACTGCAGGAGCTGGGTCCCTATTGGTGGAGTTTGGGATTTTGAGCCGCTTAATTGGTGATTCCACATTTGAGTGGGTGGCCAGACGAGCTGTCAAAGCTCTGTGGAACCTGAGGAGCAATGAAACCGGTCTGTTAGGTATGTACAGCTGTGTGCTGTAGTTCAGAGAGAACACTTTCTGTTTCTTTTTGTTCACATGCTTTCTTTATTTTTTATTTTTCTTTATTTAAGTTGATTTCTTCCCAATATGATAAAGACTACAACATGTAAATATGGTACTAATACTTCATCTGTCAACTGTCTGTGATTTCTGTCCTTAGGGAATGTGGTTAATATCCAGACAGGCCAGTGGGTTGGAAAGCAGAGTGGTCTTGGAGCTGGCATGGACTCTTTCTATGAGTATTTGCTCAAATCGTACATCCTTTTTGGCGAGAAAGAGGACTACAGTATGTTTCAAGCTGCTTATGAGAGCATACAGAACCACCTGCGGAGAGGGTGAGGCTCACACTGGAAAAAATGTGATGCAGTAGTTTGTGCGCATTTGGGTGAAAGTAACTGAGTGTGATGGCAGCATTAGGAAGCTCCACGTGAGGTTGTGCCCCACTTGAAAAGTAAAACTTAAACATCTATGTAAATGTCTGGGATTGGCCAGATAAAGAGGAATTAAAATTGCTGACGATTTCCAGAGTTATTTTTTTTATCGAAGGGTGTGGAAAGCTGAACTTTGAGGCTTGTGGCTGTCATGAGATGGAAACGTAACACTTTATTCTGCTTCAGCAACCATTAATAAGTCTCCCTTGAGCAAAGCACATTGCATGCCAGCTATTCTAGTTTAGCACAAATGTGTGTTCAAATATGGAAGATGAAAGGATGTTGCTAAAAAAAATAAAAATTTGTTGTTGTTTGGAGATACATGGAATAGTATTGACACATTTTAAACCCTGTCTGCTTCTTTTTTCCAGGAGAGAGTCCTGTAATGAAGGAGAGGGTGACCCACCTCTCTATGTTAATGTGAACATGTTCAGTGGTGAGATCATGAACACCTGGATTGACTCTCTTCAGGCCTTCTTTCCTGGGCTGCAGGTCAGATCACGCACATTCAGCTACTACATGAGATCTTATATAAAAGGGTAAAAAAAAAAAACGTGTTGTTGTGTTCAACTGAAGTAAGTCTACTAGTCTGTCTCCTAGGTGCTGAATGGTGATGTAGATAATGCCATTTGCCTGCACGCCTTCTACTATGCCATCTGGAAGCGCTTTGGGGCTTTGCCAGAGAGATATAACTGGCAGCTGCAGGCTCCTGATGTGCTCTTCTACCCCTTAAGACCAGAGCTGGTGGAGTCAACCTATCTGCTGTACCAGGTGACAATACTGACTTGTTGTGACACAGAACTGATGGGGGCGGTTGCTGATGACTGTTATCTTTTACTCAAGAGTTTGTTTTTTTATTCTTTCTCACTTCGGACAGGCGACCAAAAATCCTTTCTATTTGCATGTTGGAATGGATATTCTTCAGAGCCTTGAGAAAAATGCCAAAGTCAGGTGTGGATCACGTAATATATATACCTTGAGTTTTACAATGCTTTGATGTGTCTACTTTGAGCTGAGCCGGGCTTTGATATTTGCAGATGTGGGTATGCCACTCTCCACCATGTTGTGGACAAATCCAAAGAGGATCGCATGGAGAGCTTCTTCCTCAGTGAGACCTGCAAATACCTTTACCTGGTAAGTTACAACCTGAGCATGTCACAGATAGAGCTATGTTATATATATGGATATGATAGCATGATATGAGACCATAATATGATACTAGATAAGCTGTAAATCTTTGATTTTAATAGCAGATATTACAATAGACTAAATGTTATCTATTCCTGCATTTAAAGACTAGAATGCACTTAACTAATGCATTTAATGTAGTATGTAGGTGTGTAGAGAAAAGTTTTGAGAAGCTGGGAACAACAAATAGTTTGCATTTTTGCTTAATATATTAAGATTAAGAAATTAGATTAGATCAAACAAAGTATTAAAAACACCATTAGTTATCTAAATCTTGTTACAAGGTATTCAGTCAAAAACTTATTTGATTTTATTGGTATCACCCCAGCCATCATCAGAATAACATTCAGGCCCACGTTGGTCTCAGCTCTGTCCATACTGTCATATGAATAAATATGAATATTGCAGCTGTTCGATGAAGACAACCCACTTCACAAATCGGACAACAAGTACATCTTCACCACAGAGGGGCATGTCGTGCCTATAGACAAGCGCTTCAGGGAGAAGCAGTGGAATGACTTGTTTCCATGTGAGGAGGGAGCGCTGGCAGAGAGGGAGCCAAACACCCGGCCACCCCCGAGCAACATCAGCAATGTAAGGCCATCATCCTTGCCCAAGCCCAACTCTCCGTTCATAATTTTCAGTGACAGATGTAACTGTGGCTAAAAACCTCTCTCTGTCATAGAGTCACTTTCTTTCTCCCTTTTCTCTCACTCTGCAGTGTAACAGGATCCCGGAGGAGCGACGGTACACTCTGCCATTAAAGAGTGTCTACATGAGGCAGATCGATCATATGGTGGGACTCTTCTGAGTAAGAGGATGCATGTGGTGACACTGGCATGAAGCAGCCTTCAGTACACCCCCCCCCCCGAGGTGCAGATGCAGTGAGGTTAGAAGAGATCCACCGTTGGTAAAAATCCTGGCCCCATCGGTTCCACTGCTCAGGATCCAGACAGTAAAGTGACACTAAAGGAAACCTGAGAAAGCAGTTTGATTACTTGCTGTATTAATTAAAAGTGTCTGTGGGTGTTTTTTGCTCTTTGGTGCGCGAGCAGGTAGTCAACAAAGGCAAACAACTTTGCTGCTGGGAAACGAGGAGTCATGCTTCACTACTTTTTGACTGGTGATGATTTGAGATTGTGGATTTAGAATAACTGGTGTGTTTCTGCGAAGCAAAAAGGTGTGTCTTCAGGTATGAGTGTGTATACATTGTGTGTATGTGTTGAAATTACAGCTAAGCTGTGAATCATACTATTGTGTTTATGGGAACAGTGCCATCTAGCCACACATATGTAAAATGTATAGCCTATAAAAACTCACCTCTGAAACTTTTTTCTCTGAACAAGATGATGAGTGCCTCTTCCCAGTTGATTCACTTGACTAGATCAGTGCTTTTACATAAGGGCTGCACATTAACAGATAATAACAGGTGATGACTTATGCACACACTGTAAAACTCTGCTTCTTGCTTCTTCGTCTTCTTGTACCATGTTTTAGATGGTGCCTGTTGGAACTTAGTCTTTTGTAGGCCTGAGGCTGGTTTTCCAAAATGTTGAAGCAGTTGTCATGTCTCTCTCACTCTACATAATTCCTCTTTTTCCTGAACAAGATTAACCATTTTGCAGCTACTTTAGAACTTAGCTTCTGTCTTGCTTTTGTTTTGCACATTTGTCAAGTAAAACTTAACAGGGAGTAACGGACGACATGAACCCAAAATGCTTCCTGCATGTTAGCTGTTAACACAATTTCTGACAATACAGATGAGAACTGACGTGTTCATCTCTCAGGCTTCTAGTTACTCGATGTCTTACAAAAGGGCAAACAGATGTGCCATGACTATGTTTGAGAGAAGGGTTCATGATGACTCTTGCTGTTTTTAAGTGCCTTCTAATGGTCTTGGTCTTTGTGGATGCTGTACAGTGCATATTAGGTGTGGTTCACATTGTCATTGATTATTTTTTTTAAGCCACTGTTGATATTGCACAATAGGTGTCATTCCATGTGTATGTACAGTTTTACACTGATTATGACATAAAGCTCCTTTTTTTTTTTTTTTTTTTTTTTTTTTTTTTTTTTTTTTTTTTTTTTTGAAAAAACAAGCCATAAAATGTATTTTAATGTTAATAAGTGAAAACCTGTTTGTTTTCCATCTTTTTTCTGTCAGACATATCTAGTACACAGACTCTCTTGCATATTTTCTGGTTTATTCTTAGAGGTTGTCATTTGCTGTTTCTCTTTTATATAATTGCACATCATATCTAATAATTATCATGTGGTGAAAACTCAGGGTTTAAAGGACAAACAAAAATCAATGAATGCTTTCGTAAAAAAAAAAAAAAAAATTAAACTTTTTTGAAATGTTGTTGCCTACAATGTCTTAGGATAGCCTTAGGTATTTATATTGCAAATGTTACAACTTGTTTATCTGAGGTTGAAGAACAACCGCACTGAACTGAAGTACAGTTGTACTGTGAATATTCATGAATGTCCCAAACGCAGAAAAGTAAATCTCTCCTTAACTTTTAATGTTTGATTCATGTACGGCTCGACTGGTTCGTCTTCTATCGAACATCCTGAGTCTCTGTACAGCTCCAACAGAGCCTCGGGCTGCGTGGCTCAATTACATCACTTCACTGGCATCTTCTTTGGCTTTGGGAGACAGCTGTTCATTTTATCAAGTGTTGTTTCAACTGCTTCAGGCAATAGCGAATACATTTCTGAGTTTTCTAATTGGCTGACATCAACCCACCCACTTTGCCTCAGATTATAGTTCAGCATTTTGGGAAATTCGCTGATTTACTTTCTGTCTGAGAGTTGATGAGAAGACAGATAACGCTTGATACCAGTCTGTGGCTCTTCTCAGAAAAGCAGTTTGTGAGCACTGTTTGCATGCAGATTGCAAATGGTGACAAGGTCATGTTTCACAAATGTTTGTTTCTCAGAAAGTGCAGATAAAAGTTTTTCAGGGCTCTTGCGTGGTATGCTCATGCTTGGATCAGAAGTTTGGTGCTACGTTTGATTCGTGAAATGTGTCATAATTTACTGGAGAGGATCTTATCCCCATGTTGCAAGAAATCACAACTAGCATGTTGCATATTTTGTCGCAAGATTATCTGCTGGAGTATTTCTTTAGTGGGCACATATTTAATGATATATAACATGTTAATTTGTGAGCTTCAGAGGTGCTAGTAGATGGTTTTTCATATTTAGGTAGAGGGAGACTAACTGTTCACCCCTGTTCCAGTATTTGTGCTAAACTACGCTAGCTGGCTGCTGACCGTACAGACATGAAAGTAATATCGATCTTCTCATCTAACTCTCGGCAAGAATGGAAATGTGTGTTTCTCTTAAAAGGATCAAACTATTCCTTTAATCTATTTAAAAAAAGAAATCAATAAATGACAAATTATGAACAAGACGTTGCTGTGTTGCTTTTTATTTGTGAAAAAATGGAAAAGTACTCAGTTTTCTACAGAAGCTTTAATAGATTTAGTCGAGGTTTACACTTATTGGTTTCTGTACAGGATCGTTGGCTCAAAGGCCTGTAGCATCAGTTAACTTTTCGAATTTTTAAGTTGAAGTATATTACATCTACCACTCAAAAGTGTCACATATCAACATGGTATCACCACACTTCATTTAACTGTCCAATAGGAATCAGTTTAGTTATATACAACGGCCCTTTAAACTATTGCAAAAAAAAAAAAGTTGAATTTTCTTACTTAAAAATTCAGTGAGTAACCTGCCTGAGTTGTGTCTCAAACTGCTCTGTGGTGTTTCTAGTGACAAGTTCTTGTTAAATCTCTAACAGAGGTCGAAGTGCGTTTGCAGGTGGTGAGGCCATCTTGTTTGCTTTATTTTTTTATTTATTTTTATTTATTTTTGGCGGTATATACTGACCAGTTACTGGAGCATAGAGCGAATGCGTTAGCCTGACATCTATTCACATTAATACATGTGAGAAGAAATCACTTTATGCTGACAGAAGCTTTTGATGTGTTAACTACAGATTGCGTACCCCTCCGAAGACAAGTTCAGGAGACTCGTGAGAAAAGTTAGCTTGACTAAAGTTCAACTCATCTGAAATCTGCACAGAAGTTTCTGACTTAATCTGAGCTGTCTTCTGGTCTGAGTTGACCTGAAGTCTTTCTGTCAAAGCTACAACTTTTTTTTGAACACAACAAATTGATTTTTTTATTTCTTTGCGTTCGCCTGTTTGAGAATTGATATTTTCGGGGACAGTTTCTCATCTTGGGTCCTCAGCTTCAATTGAGGAGGGATTTGTGGAGTCTGACGGGGCGACAACAGCACCCTGTGAACAGAAAGAAATTCACACCGGTTAGCTGGTCCTAGAGTTAGTGTGAATGATCAATACCTGATCAATGATCAATACTGCAAATTTTTGCTCACCGTCATTGGGTCCCTGAGCGTGGCTCTTAGAAGAGACCACAATCTTTCAGGTTTTCTTTGATGATGATGTCGGTTACGGCATCGAACACAAACTTGACGTTTTCTGTGTCTGTGGCACAGGTCATGTGAGAGTAGATTTCTTTGACGTCTCGGCGCATGTTCAGGTCCAAAAACTGCACTTTGATGTAGTTTCCAGCATCCTCGTAGGTGTTGGGTCCTTAAAGAAGAGATGTCAAGATAAAAGGGAATATTTAATTGATTGTCAATGTCATTAAATCTGCTGTAATTTATGTACGGCGGTGACCTTACCATCGTATTCTGGGAAGCACATGCTGAGATGAGCTTTCTTGATTTTCTCAAGGAACACGTCTTTCTTGTTGAGGAAGAGTACGATGGAGGTGGTGGCGAAGTAGCGGTGGTTGCAGATACTGTTGAACAAGTGCAGACTCTCGTGCATTCGATTCTGAAGGAAAAATATAAGTTTATTCACCAAGTCACCAAGGATAAGACGTAAATTGTGTAGCATATCAAGTGTGTTATACAACTGCTATCATACCACTTCATCATCCTCCACCAGCACCATGTCGTAGGCGCTCAAAGCAGCAATGAAGATGATACAGGTCACACCTTCGAAACAGTGAATCCACTTCTTCCTCTCTGACCTCTGGCCACCCACATCAAACATTCTGCATGGAAACAGAAGCGTGTTATCTTTAGGACATGCCATCGAACACAGCGGGAGCCTTGCTAATCAGTTATTGGTGCTATTCTCCGTAGAAACAAAGCAGCGATTCACCTGAAATTCAGATCTTTTAAGCCGAACTGGGTCTCAATGATACCAGTGGTCTTCACTCTTGATCGCAGCACATCCTGCTCAGTGGGCACGTAGCCTGGCTGGACCAGTCGCTCCAAGTCGTTCAGGTAGCTGAGGATAATAAATGACATTCATTCAAAAACAAACACTATGAGACTGTGAAACAACTCTAAATGTCAGCTTGGGTGATTTCTTACTATCCAGCGGAGTCGTTGAGTTGGTACTCTGAGGCCCTGTCGAAGCACGCCTGAATGCCAGAATCCTTCCACAGGCGCAAAATGATGTCTGACAGCTCTTTAGGCATGGTGCCTTCCTCAATGGTGTCTGCAAGGTGCATGAGTTTCCTGGCATCGTCCTACAGTGTGAATGCAAGAGGACAGAGACACATACAAGTTACAGTGTGCTCGGTCATTTGCAAATATGAGGCAGTATATCTCAGCTGTCATTACCTGCTGATCAGAGTGGCCAAAGTTAATATTGAGTGTGGTCATGGCCTTCACGATGGCCATGATGGACTGAAGGGTGTTGCTGTAGATGATGGTAATGAACTCCAAGCACTCTTCAAGTGAGTAACCATCTTTGTGGATAATTCTGTTGAGAAAATATAGTTTTATCATGTTATTTACTTTCAGCATGATAAGAAAACGGACATTTATTCAGAGGAAAGTCAAAGTTCTTACTTCATCTGTTTGACGATTGTGCTTTTGCCTGATTCTCCAGCGCCTATATGAAAGAAAACACTAAATGTAGTCACTCGCATCGAATAATCAACTACGCTTCAAAAATCTTTTCACATTTTCTTTTTCTTAAACATTGTTTTTGTGTTCTGTCTTTCCTTCACATCTCATGGTATTCATCAGACAGTAAGATCCCAACATGTCACAACACCTCCTACTTCAGATTTAATCTCGTTCAAACCTGATGTCTGGGGGAACTTTTTCTGGTCCCTGACCTACATTATCACGAAGGGATGAAGCTGAGTTTCATACACTATCTGTAACAAGCTGGCGGCTTTTCAGAACAGCATATCGAACTGCAACAATACACGGTAAGCTTGTATTTGACAGTTCTTTTAAATACAAGACACACATTTTTAGTGAACAAAATTTAATTGAAAAAAAAAAACTCACCTAAATTCACAAATCTTACTCATTTCTCTCATCACTCATACAACAACCCACCGCTTTCCATCTATGTGGGTTTGGCATTTGAATGCTACAGCTACTGACACTTCTATAATTCTGGATTGGGCAGTAGAGTATCTGTGTCCTTCAGGGTTAAGCCCTTTGTGCTGGAGGACTTGTTTTAGGATTAACTAGGGATTGGGTTGAGTGATTATTAAAGTGTCTAAGCAATTCAATGACACAGGTTATTAAGCCTTTACTTGACTCAAACATACAGTGTGTCTGCATGACAGCCTGTGGAAATGCGCTGGCTCTGCAGATTAGTCATTTTTTAAAGATTCTTATTCTAATTGCCCACAGAGTTTTCTAATCATTTTATACTAACAACAACTAGTATTTGTGTTGAGTATTTATAAGTATGGAAAAGTGTATGAAAAATGAAAAGAGAGACAAACTGATAAATATTACTACAAGGGATAGGTGTTGTTATGGATGTTTTATCTTCTCATCCCCAACATTTTAACAAGAGTAATACCACACTTACTGTACAGTTGAACAGCTAGGTTAACGATATCTTATACTTCAAATAAAAAGTAGCTTCATTCCCACTATGGGGCCTTCCGGGGCCCTTAAATATGTGTAACCACATGTTGAGGTTTGCTGTTGAGCCACTGAGCCAGCCTGACTGTCTTTACCTAGCAGCAGCAGCTTGACAGTTCTTGCATCCTTGTCGGCATCCTCCTTCAGCTTTTTCTCCAGCTCCTTGGAGCGTTTCTCCTCGGCGCTCGCTCCAGCCCCCATCTTAGTTTTCCCGGCTCAGGCCCCTCTGCTCAAAAAGCCAAATGTCAGGAAAAATGGAAGTAGGTCCCAGCTGATCACCTACTGCCCGACCGGTGCCGTCAACTATGCAGCTGATGCGTCAACCGCCTGCAGCAAACACTGGAGGATGATGGAGTATTTTCCTGTCTTAGGAAAGGATTTTGGGCATCTTTTCCCCACCTGACCGGAGATGACCAATGGAGCACAAGGACAGGGGTGTTTTAGGGCAGAGCGAAAGGTGTGAGGAGAAGCAGACATACATCAGTGTAGGAGTGATCTAACCTTTAGGGGGACTTTGCTGTGCTCAGCGGAAGATGAGAACATCGGCTCAAGTGCTTATCTCTCTATGCTGTTCTTAGGTGCCTTTAAAAGAGAAGAATATTTAGCTCAGTAGTTTGGTCTTTCTGCCCATCTGGGAACTTAGTTACCCACACATTCATCCCATATCAGCACCAAAATAAAAATGTAATCCGATGTTGGAATAAGTGGTGGTTTTATATGTTTGGTGTTTCCGAGGGGACGGTTGAGGGGGGCCAACACCTTTTCAGTCTGTATTAAAACAAAATAAACAGTCTCTACACGATATACAATCTCAGCCCATGTGATTAATGTAATACACAATCAGAGCCTCACCTCTCAGTGCAAACACAAAGAAAGACAAACTGATATTTCTTATGAGGTTCTGCAGACTGAAGGGTGAGCTTTGAAGTACTTACAGGGCTTTGCAGTTTCACCTGACAGATCTCATTGACCTCAATCTGAAGCTAGTTAGGGATCCTAATCTACTCACTTTCAATTATATTTGCATGCATGCACAGTATGTCTGTGTGTGTATGTCTGTGTGTGTGTGTGTGTGTGTGTGTGTGTGTGAGAGAGGGAGAGAGAGAGAGAGAGAGAGAGAGAGCATTGCACTGCATTTTCCTACACACACAATAACTTCATGTTTTCTTTTTAGCAGTTTTTATGTCATGTAACACTTGTGTTTAGAAAAGTGAACTGTACATAAAGTTTATTATCACTTGAACTGTCATGTTCTGTGAGGAGTATAAGAGTGATGAAGCTCCTGAGTCATAACCTTGAATGAAAACAGCTGCAGATCAGCAGTGGTGGAACGTAACTTTGTGCATTTACTCAAGTTAAATCTGAATCTACTTGTGCTTTCCTCTTATGCCGCTTTATACTTCAACTCTACATTTCAGAAGGAATTACTCTAATGTTGTAAGGTCCTGACCTTACTCTGAAGTTTCCTGAGATAATGTAGGTGTGATTTGGCACTACTGAAGCGAATTGAAGTATTGTACTGTTTTTCTCCACTACATTTATCTGTCAGTTATTGAGACTAGATCTTACATATAATACATATGGTGAACTAAAAAAAAAAAAAAAGAAAAAAAAAGTAATAAAAATAATGATATAAAATGTAATCAAGCTGTCGATATACCAGTATAGATGATAACCATATTTTGAAAATGAAATATTGATATGTTAATACAATATGATAGTACAGTGATGGCAGATGTTAGGCCTTGTGGATCTTTTATTTATCACTTCATCTGGTTGTTTTTTCACTATCTATTAATTATAATTATTCTTTTTGTACGCTTTTGTAGAGTTATGGCTACAGACTCTCTCTCCACCTCCATCCATCTACAGTTGTGTGAAAAAGTGTTTGCCCCCTTCTTGATTTCTTATTTTTTTGCATGTTTGTCACACTTAAATATTTCAGATCATCAAACAAATTTAAATATTAGACAAATAACACAAGTAAACACAAAATGCAGTTTTTAAATGAAGTTTTTTTATTATTAAGGGGAAAAAAAAAAATCCGAACCTACATGGCCCTGTGTGAAAAAGTGATTGCCCCCTAAACCTAATAACTGGTTGGGCCACTCTTAGCAGTAACAACTGCAATCAAGCGTTTGCGATAACTGTCAATGAGTCTTTTACAGCACTGTGGAGGAATTTTAGCCCACTCATCTTTGCAGAATTGTTGTAATTCCACCACATTGGAGGGTTTTCGAGCATGAACCGCCTTTTTAAGTTCATGCCACAGCATCTCAATCGGATTCAGGTCGGGACTTTGACTAGGCCACGCCAAAGTCTTCATTTTGTTTTTCTTAAGCCATTCAGAGGTGGACTTGGTGGTGTGTTTTGGATCATTGTCCTGCTGCAGAACCCAAGTGCACTTCAGCTTGAGGTCACGAACGGATGGCCGGACATTCTCCTTCAGGATTTTTTGGTAGACAGCAGAATTCATGGTTCCGTTTACCACAGCAAGTCTTCCAGGTCCTGAAGCAGCAAAACAGCCCCAGACCATCACACTACCACCACCATATTTTACTGTTGGTATGATGTTCCTTTTCTGAAATGTTACATACACCTTCCAAAAAGTTCAACTTTTGTCTCGTCAGTCCACAGAGTATTTTCTCCAAAAGTCTTGGGGATCATCAAGATATTTTCTGGCAAAACTGAGACGAGCCTTTATTTTGTTTTTGCTCAGATGTGGTTTTTGTCTTGGAACTCTGCCATGCAGGCCATTTTTGCCCAGTCTCTTTCTTATGGTGGAGTCATGAACACTGACATTAATTGAGGCAAGTGAGGCCTGCAGTTCTTTGGATGTTGTTCTGGGGTCTTTTGTGACCTCTTGGATGAGTCGTCGCTGCGTTCTTGGGGTAATTTTGGTCGGCCCGCCACTCCTGGGAAGGTCCACCACTGTTCCATGTTTTCGTCATTTGTGGATAATGGCTCTCACTGTGGTTCGCTGGAGTCCCAAAGCTTTAGAAATGGCTTCGTAACCTTTTCCAGACTGATAGATCTCAATTACTTTGTTTCTCATTTGTTCCTGAATTTCTGTGGATCGCAGCATGATGTCTAGCTTTTGAGGATCTTTTGGGCTACTTCACTTTGTCAGGCAGGTCCTATTTAAGTGATTTCTTGATTGAGAACAGGTGTGGCAGTAATCAGGCCTGGGTGTGGCTAGAGAAATTGAACTCAGCTGGCGCGGCCAATCACTTTTTCACACAGGGCCATGTAGGTTTGGATTTTTTTCCCCTTAATAATAAAAACCTTCATTTAAAAACTGCATTTTGTGTTTACTTGTGTTGTCTCTGTCTAATATTTAAATTTGTTTGATGATCTGAAACATTTAAGTGTGACAAACATGCAAAAACATAAGAAATCAGTAAGGGGGCAAATACTTTTTCACACAACTGTATATCTACATCCATCCATCATCCATATTTGAGTCCAATTCGTTTAAAAAAAACAAAACAAAACGCATAATACACCAAGTTAAAGATGATTTTTACATTATTGTTAGTTATTATTATTATTATAATATATCGCAAGTTCTTTTTGCCATGACAATTGTGTAGTGAAAATCTGATATCGTGACAGCCCTAATATGTAACAGTAAATCATTCACACTAGTGTAGTACTTGTACTACACTAGTGTGAATGATTGTACTTGGAGTACTTCACAGTGTGGTATTACTACTAAGTAAAGGATCTGAATGCATCACAACACAACAAGCACTGAAATCGATGCATTACAATACATAGACACAACAAATCCTGGAGACTGTGTGCCCACCATTGTCAAACAGAAGAGAACGTGTGTTATTATAAAATATAGAGCTTTAATTTATTAGTCGGCAACATTGATGAGGAAGAAAAGATAGAAGTAATTTTTTTACAAGTCATTACAATAACATCAACTGTGCATTATATCATACATTACTTTACCTCAATGACCCAGAGCAAAGTCCGCCAGACAGAGAAAATAAAATAGATGCACATGTTTGAAATATATGCAAATTATTTTTGCACATTTCTGAAAACAGGAGAGAGGGGAGAGAGAAAAAATGACTAAGAGACATACAGAGAGAGAGAGAGAAAGGGAGAGAGAGCGAGAGAGAGTGAGGATTTATAATCACACTCTGACCTTTCTGTACCTTCAGTATTTCACACCATTAAAAAGGTGTGAGCACATCTTTCTTGCACTGATAGTATTTCCATATTCCCACAACGAGAAAGACATTCACTGACATCCACAGCAACGTAGCATTTTAGACAAATACCATATACATACACTGTACATGCCATGCACAATGAGAAGCCACCTTCTGAAGATTGTGGTACAGGTTTCTCTTCAGGTTGGGGCGGTGATCAGCTTGTTAGTGGTTGTACTTGTGACATTTTTTTGTCTTTTTCTTTTTTTTTTACCTTTTTTTTTTTTACTGTATGGAAGCTCCTCAGTACAAACAGTTTTATATGAAGTCTGTGGCATGGTTGATAGCAGGATGGCACTGCACTAGACTGAAAGCTCTGTTGTGAACCAGCTGATAACAGTTAATACAGCACCAATAAAACAGGCCAGTCCTCAAGCACTGAAAAACAACACATTTGTCACTGTAATCTAACTGAAGTTTAGACTGCTTATGTGGCCAAACACAATATTCACTTTGTGAAACCAATATTTAGCATAAAACTGGTAGGAATGCAAACTTTGGATTCATTTAGAGCTAAAAAAAAATCCTTTGAGCATACAAACTGCATGCTCTCTCTTATATGAATATACTGCAAAATATGCCACAGATACATGTGAAGTATTTACTGTTTATCATGATCACCAATTTGGCAACAGAAGGTGCTTTGTCTCTAATAGTTTTTTATCACAAACTGTCACAAACTCACATATAGCTGCCTGCTGGAATTTCTTATCTCTGAAGAGAGAAAAGAGAAGGCAATGTTATATTTTCAGCTTTTGTGTCGTTAAAAGACCCTTTCCCCCAAATAAAACAGCTTATCACAAAGATCACGTTTGTTAAGGATACAACATTGAGATGTGATATTCACATATAAACAAAAACAAACACTTGGCAGCAACTGATTTTGGAAGAATTTGGGACGAGGGATGTAACATCATTACTCGAGGCCAGGCTGGACCACATCGGTAAAAGGAGAGAGACGTCACAGAGGCTTTTCATTCACATGTGACTGTATGACCGTGACAAGTTGTCACAGCTGCAGTCTGTGGGCATTTCTTCTATCCATGAATGTCCCATGAAATGCCCTCATCTTTTCATCAAAAAGCTTGTATCTCGCAGTAAAAAACAAACAAAAAAACAAACAAAAGAACACTGTCCGATATACAGTAGAGTTCTGGTGAAGGAGTTTAAGGAAGCTTGAGCAACTTCCTGACTCGACCTCCAGCTTAGACACTGAATACTGCCAGCAGTCATGTGATCCAACATGGTCGCCTATAACAGTTTCTGAACACATGTCCATCGGTCCTTGTCCATGTGTGGATACTTCCAATGTCCTGGGTTATTGTTGCTGTTTCTCAAAAACACCAAACATAAAGATATTCTCAACATAATAACACATTGTAATAAACAAATAACACTAACAATAATATTATAATAACAACAATATTTGCACGATTTACCTATTCACAAAAAACATGTTTTCTAGATAGGTACAAAGAATTACTTTTTACAACCTACAATAAATATTGTGTACTTTTTTTAACAGTTACATAGAAACTGTTTGATGTTGTTGCTTTTGGTTGCAATGTCTGTCTTGTCCATTACGATAATTAGATTTTTCTATCATTTGACTGGAGTCATTCCCCTAAATGGAGGGTTGCAGTGTTTAGGAGGTTGTGTGAACAGGTAGACAGGAGGGGATGTTTGAGGATGATGGGGTGTGTGTCAAGCTTCTCATGTCTCAGCTGGAGTTGTTTGCTCATCATGATGCCGACGGTTGCGAGGCTTCTTCTGTTCCTTCAGCTCCTTCAGGCTTTTGGCTTTGTTGTCCCCGAGGTTGCCCTCTCCGAGCTGCCAGTAATCCTGGCAGTACTGGTTGATCAGGCCCATCTCCGGCTGACTCAGAATGGTCAGCAGGTCCTTATACTGGCCGGCGCTCGGAGTCCAGGCGCTGGACTGGAGCGGAGGCAGGGCCGGGCTGCCCGTCTCCACCAACACGTTGTTGACTGTGCGGCTGGAAAGGACCACGAGCTGCAGTTTGACCAGCGTGTGTTTGAAGTTCTTCTCTGTGGACGTGCACTGGTAGATGCCGCTATCAGAGGACTGCAGCGAGCGGATCAGGAGGCCCTGTTCTGTTTTCAGGATGCGGCCCTCTGAGCGGATCTGGAAAGAGCAGGAGGACAGCAAAGAAGACAGTCTGAAAAACTTAACAAAAGCCAAAACACTGAACCTATTCAATGTACGTGTTCGCAAAGTGAACAACTGGCAGCTAATTGCTTCACAGTGAAAGTTTTGCTCACCTCTTTCCTCCTGTCGCTGTTTTCCTTCTGCAGGTGCCACTTCAGAGACACATGAGGAGACCTGGCCTGGCACTCCAGAAATGTAGTGCTTCCCTCCACCCCATACTGCACTGCCTCCAGAGTATTCTTGTTTGCTATAAAACAATATGCAAATATATTTTATGTAGTATTTCTTTGAAAATATATAAAATATGTGAAGAAGACAGATAGAGGTAGGGAAGAAACAAATAAGAACAACAAGCCAATAAATAATAGACAAACTGGACACTCACCATTGGAATTATAACCTCTGCATTGGCGGATTGGGTTGCCGTACTTTACATCCTGTCGACGGCTCCGTCTAGAGGGGTCAGATCAACATACGAAAATAAAAAGCTTAACTTCCACATATTTTAAAAAATGTCACATGTGCTAAAAACAATGCGCAGGACAGAGAAATTTCCTATGCCAAACACTGCACTGTACCAAGGTGCGCCTGCCTGTCTACACTATCTTGATCCTCACCTCTTCTGTGAGGCTGAGTATCTTGAGCAGGATTTGCCGTCCCAGGCGCAGTACGGGTCTCTGGCCAGACAGCAGTCAGCGCAGGCCTCCCCGTACACATCACAGCGATGGAGAGCCAGGTGGGTCACGCCCAAGACTGACCCTACGTACAGTTGTTGCTATAGTGAAACACATGTAAAGGTTAGGATATAAAAACAGAACTCAGGTGTACACTGACTCTATATATTGTCTATAATGTGACTGTTTTGGTGTAATTTATGAATACTTCTTAGTTGAATTATTGATCCAAGCAGTTTCCAGGTAACTCACCCGTTTGGATGAAATCTTCATGGTGGTAATTGGTGTGGGAACCTGCAGAGATACAGTTAAAAACAGCTTTAAATAAGCGGACAGTGAATATCAAAAATTATCATTATTATCTCAGGCAACAATTAGAACATACACTTACACGGAGAATGGGACAGACGGAGGGGGAGAATAAACAGAATAAGATGGGGTGACTGACCTTGAAGACCTCCACTTCCTCTAAGACCAGCTCCTCTGTCTGCAAGTCGTCTCTAGGCAGGACTATCACTTTCTGGACCGTCCCCCGATCTGTAAAACAGAAGTGAGAAGCACCTTTAACTCGCTTACCCCATGAAATTTCTTAATATTTATAAAATCAATATTTCAAACTGAGAATAGCTTTGAGGGATCCCACAGTCTGACCCATCTGTGTTAAAGAGGGAAAGACACATCCTCAACTTGTGCGTGAACCTCAACATACAGATCCAACACTAGAGTATTTATACATAATATAAACTTGATGACTACACAATGATATGACTGCTGGATTACTGGACAGTCATCCCATAATGTCACTGACCTGTTCCCAGGAAGAGCACCTCGTAGCTCCCGTCAGCAGCTGTCACTTGGTCCACGGCAATTGTGGTGAACTCATAGTCCACGTTGGTTCTGACCACCAGGGGGCGCTTGTGCACCGGGTATACAGGATTGTACATGGTGGGGTGGTTTCTCATGAAGTTGATAACCTCATCTGGGTAATCCTTTGTGGATTTCATGTTGGGGGTGAAAGTGCCTCCAGGACACTACAGACAATAAAGAAGTGCAACTGTCAAACCTGCAATTTACCAATTTACCTTTTGCAGTAAAAACTTGTTCTTGTAAAAATGATGACAGAGAATTTTCTTTATGATGTGAGAAAGGGTGTATTCATCATTTTTTATTGTTTATAACTCACAGTGCCAGGTCGTGGGTAGGGAATCTTCCCAGTGTATGCCACCCACTGGTAGTTTGGCCCTTCCTTGTGGGCAAAAGGCCCATTGAAGACCATACGGATGTCGGCCATGGAGTAAACGCACACTGCCGAGCCTTTAAAGACGGATCTGGAGGAGGGCAGGAGAAAAAGGGTGAGCACAGAGAGACAGCAGCGAGTGGATACAGATTAACTCACTCCCTGAGATAATTACTGTGGGCGCTCTCTGCGGCTGGTAGAATCTACTTCCTTCCCACGTACTCAGCCGGCCTCTTACAGGAACGCACCGAAACATTATGACGCACAAACACACTCTCAAACCAACTCAACTAGAGTCAAGCTGTCTGATACACTGACATACAAACACCCACGTACTGCAGAGAATCGCCAGAGCTCAGGCTCTCGCTGCTGTGTGGTGGGTGTACTATGTTTGTAACTCCTGTCATGGGCCTCTATCATTAGCACCACATGTTTTTATCAGCTGGGTTTAAAATGTGAGTGATGCCTGAAGACAGGATTGAAACAATACCAGTATTTGTTTCTCAAATACATTAATCAAGACATGTTTATTATGACTCAGTGCGCACCTCTCCCCGCTTGTGCGCAGTCAGAATTTCAATTTACATGTCTGCTTGTTTGCCTTGAATTTTAATGCTATGTGTTGAATGACAACTTACTATCAAACCTGACCTATGAGGAACTACAGGCTCAGTCAGTCTCTCAGAGGAGCGCGACTCCCTCTGGGCTCCAGATTCACTTTCTGTCTTGTCTTTGTAGCCTGAATCTGACAAGGCCATGCATGCGCAACACAGCATTTCAATATCAGAGAGAGCTGACACCTTCAGGCTGAGTGGAAAAGAATAGAAAACTGCAGGAGGAAACCAAATTATACCTTTCCTCCAAAACTGCATGAAAGTTAGAGAGTTTGAGAAAGCTGTCAGTCACTCACCCGGAAACTGAGAAGACTCCGTAGATGACAGGATTCTTGGTGTCTTGAGTTGGCTGGATGTAGACGTCCCCTAGAAGAAAAAGAAAAGAATTTATAGTCACAGCAATAAACCGGGAAAAGCAGCAGTGGAAGAAGTATTCAGATCCTTTACTTAAATAAAAGTACCAATAAAACAATTTAAATATAGTCATTAAAAAGATAAAGTCTGGTATCCCAAATTTTACTTAAATAAAAGTAAGTAAGTATTATCCGCAAAATGTGTCGTTCGAAAAGCTCGTTCATACGTTTGAGCATTTTACTGTTGTGGCTGGTTGGAGTGGGGCTAGTTTGAACAACTTTGTATAAAGTTAGATCGTTTAGTCCCAGACTAGGGTGTTCCCCACCCTCACCCAATGTCAGCTGGGATTGGCTCCAGCCCCCCAGCGACCCTACAAGGATAAGCGGTATAGATAATGGATGGATGGATGGATAGTCCAAAGGGTCACAACATAAATCTGACATTCATGTTGCAGGAAAGATGAAAAGTTCTGCCGCATAAAAATGTTCATATAACTTTTCTCTGATCTTCTTGTGAAATAAAATTGAGAATTTTACATCTTTGGCCTTCAAACAGTTAAATGAAACCATGTGAGAAGTTAAGAGGAGAAATCCAGAGACACCTGACACACATGACAAGAGAATCACTGCTTTTTTGTAAGGGGTCCCAAGAAAAGCAGGTTGAGAGCCACTGGTTAAATTCTTACAAACGCTTTAACAAGTGTGTGTTTGTATGTAAAATCTCAATCTGCGTAGTAGCTGCAGCTGTCAGATGAATGTAGTTGACTAAAAAGTACAGTATTTCCCTCTGGTTAGTGGAGAAGAAGTATACTACAAAATAGAAATAGTACCTCAAAAACTGTACTTGAGTGAATATATTAAATATAATGAGAGGGCAACTTTTCCTCAGAAGCACAATAACGATCACATGATGAGTGGTCAGTGAAAGAAAAGTAAATATTAATGTCTGCGTCTTGTATCAAAGTCTTTATTAGTTCCCAGATTCCACCTGGTTCCGACCCAAAGTAACTGTAATTGTGACATATAGAGATGTTATTGTGCTTCCTACGAGGGGGAGTTAAGGGAGAGTTTCCTCGCGAATTGCGGTTACCAGAGCCTCAATGAGATCTTGAACCCAAACTCTTCCGCAGCTGAAACTACCCTGTCTCAGCGGGGAATATAAGTGAAATAGAGATCTCTGGTGAAACATGGCTTTAATAGGAGCCATATGCATCTGATGACTGTAGGGGTTGAGGCAGTTGTGAACCCTGCATATCCTCTGATGGCTTAATGAGAGAAAAGTGCAAGGAAAAACAATGAGGAAGAAAACTGAAATAAATTTTGAGTAGACAGGTTGAGTAGAATAACACCTCACCCTCAGTTCAACACGTAGGTCCATTTATATCTTTGCATCAGTGGGAAACTAGTGAAGTGAGCTCAGACCACTTGTCTCAAATGGCCTTGAACAGTTAGGACAACAATTATCAATAGTCAAAAGGTCCTTGGAAAAATAACAATTACAATGAACAGGCATGGAATCGTATCCTCTCCTTTATAACCTGAGGTCTTTTTCATGGTTATCTGTCAAGCTCTTAATATGACACACCACAGTAAGAATGCAGAGCCGCCCTCTCATATTTATCTCTCAGATATCACCTGAATGAACTTGAGAAAAAGACAAAGAACTAAACGCGAAGCCACAATTATGCCCTTGGAACTGACGGTGAAATGTTGATCCTTGTGCCCTTGGCGTTATCAAGTGCGCACAAAATAAACAGGCAGGAGGCTTAAATTGACATTGGCTTATTTAAAAACATCATTTCTGACTCTGCAAAGCTGCAAAATCCACAAACTCCCTTTTGATCAGGAGTTTTAGTTTTAAAAATCTCCCTACATGCCAAAGTACAAACATGACAGGTAATGGCTGCACACTAAAGCAAAAATTAACTTTTGGCAAACAAAGTAGAAATTCATAACCCATCTGACGCCAGTTTGACAGACCTCCTGGCTACAGAGTGAGCGCAGTGAAAGAGAAAAGAAATAAATCAGGCGAGAACTGGAACGAGTTGCGTCACAGCAACTTTTGTTTCTGATGTGTCAGATCAGACGGAGTCTGTGAAGCACTCGCAGCGTCACATTAGCAGAGAAACATCTCTGAACACAAAGACTGGGGATAAGTAAGGTGCTGTGAAAAGTAAAAACAAAAGAGAGGGTGAAAGATGTGAATAGTCACGGGATGGAAGGAAGGACTGTCAAGCTCTCTAAGAGATGTGCACCGAAAATATTCTGTTGAAATGTCCACTTGGAATAATTACAGAGAAAAAAAAAACAAACAAAAACCAACAACAAACTTCTTCATAAAGAATGAAAGGGTTTTGGGAATTGTGGGCTACAATGACATAAAAAAATAACTCAATGAAAAAACAACGTTTCACTGCGTAATTACATTTCAGAAAAGGCAATAAAACTTTATTGCCCACACATTGGTTCTCGTTTTTGTCTGGCAGACTCTTTCCCCTCTGTCTTTACAATCCTCCTCTCCCTGGGTAAAACACTGAATGCTTTTTCCTCTGTTAGCCTCGGCTCAGCTTCACCATGCGAATGCACTCCGCTCTCTCCCACGAGTCCTCATGCAACCACTCTGATGCCTCTGCCGGTGCCTCCATCGGGACCACAGCAGGACTGGAGACAGAATACATTTCTAGCAGACTGTCTGTGGTTGTGGGAAGGGCGACCACAGAGCTGTGGGATGTCGCACCGCACCTCAGGACTCACAGTGACCTCACCGCGAGTGCTCATCTGCACTGAGACAACAGATGACCTGCTGCGATGTGTGCAGACTCAAAGTGCAGCAGCTCTGAGCGCTCCTCTGTCACTGACACTGAGTGCTCTTAATGCAAAACATACATTTGCAACTTACAAAGCCGAATCAGAGTATAAATAAGAGGTGTTATCATACATTCACCTCACAGCTGTGTTTGATGCACAATTACCGGGTGAATTATTTAATACAATCACAATAAATGGATAAGATCTGAATGTAAACAATTATAACCGACAAATAAAAAGAAACGTGTGCGCATGTTGCTGACCTTCGTCTGTACTGAAGGTTTGAGGCAATAAAAGCATCTGATCAGTCTGCCTTTGTCTGCATTAGTTCTTTGAGTGTGGTTTGCTGTGTCAGGGTCCTGTATACACAGTAAGCCCCATGTTTCATTTCATTATGTTAATTTTAAGATAATTATAGTCTCATAACAACAGCTACAAATCATAGTTACAGTGTAGTTCAAATTCTTCTTTTTTTCCCCATTTTGTGGCATGAAATGTAAACTGGTAGTGTTGGACTCATTTAATGCAAACTATTTAGTTTTGTGACATCTGTCAGCTCAACCACTTCCCTCTCCACACTCTCCCCATAAAGAAGGTAGTCTTTTTTTTGTGAGTTGATTTTAATGTTATTTCTTTTTAAAAAGAAGACTTAAAACTTGATAGATAATTAATTTTGAAGTATCATGAAAATGTGTGTGAATTTGAGTTTTTAATTCCTAGTGAGAGCACATTTTTTCCCCTCAAATTCAGCAAAAAAACAAGGAGAAAAGTAGTGAAAGATCCTCTGCTCATACCACCAGTCACTATAATTTCAAGGATACTACAAATCCCTCCTTAATCCTGTCAGTCATGTGAGTGATGGACAGGCTGCGAAGATCCACAGGGGGTCAGACTGATCCCGGCTGCTCATTACTTTGATTGTGTGTGTGTGTGTGTGTGTGTGTACTTGCTTTTCTGTCTATTGCTTTAAAAAAAAAAAAAGATTCTCTGTAAAACATGTTGATGGTGTTCGAAAGCAGAACGATCACAGTCTTACTTTAAGGACAGCACCTTTCTGGGATGGCGCCTACTGTACAAGAGCCATGTTAATGTTCAAAGGAATATACATGTCAAGATTAACATGTATGAGTCAGTGATACCTTAATCTAAAGCCGCAGCTTCCTTGGGTTTCTTCCCAGTATTGCTGTACATAAGCAGAGACGTGCTCGATGCTGGTTTGCTGGGTGTGTGTCCCTACAGCACAGTAAGCTGTTGGCCTACACACGGCAGCAAAATCTAATGTGGATTAACATCATGGTGAAAGTATGCAAAGCAAACGTGAAGAGAACTCTGCAAATGAGAAAGTTGTTGATACAGAATCTGTCAACAAGACGTCCATCTGGAGATCCTTGTTTTACATTGTCGTGGTTACACGGTCATGTAAGAATTCTCACTTTCCCTCTGCCAAGTTTTTTTTCAGGGCACAGACGTATTCATTATGTGCATAATACTAACTCCAAGCAGATGTATTATACGTTGCCTGAGTTGTATAGATCGATCACATTAAGTGTTTGCAATTTGTCTCTTGTGAGAAAAAGTTTAAAAACGTGCCAACTTTTAGATTATAAATGCTGACTGGAGCGTAAATGGACAAAAAGACGGACGCACGTGGCGAGGGGATGGGGTGCATAATGCCCAGAGATGAAAGCAAGCATCAGAGATCCTCTGATAGGGTCAGGTATGGAGAGAGAACTTTAAAAGAGGGAAACAATGATTCAAACTCACTTAGTTCATCAAAGTGTGTCTCGATGCCGTCGGCCCCAGGCACAGAGCAGATGAGTCGAGCCTTCAGAAACGTGCTCCACTTGTTGACCAGACAGCAGTGCCCGCCGTCGTCATTCTGTAAGGCGGAGACACACAGTAGTCATCCATCCGCCTCAGCGGGAAGAGTCCGTCCAACGTCTGACTAACAGCTGTTTAAAACAACCGTCCAAACTAACTGCACTGGGTCTGTTGTTATTGGACCTCTATGACTAAAGATCAGCTCTCTGTTTCAGCTTGGCCCATCTGCATGAGAGGTCAGCCAACATCTACTACTGAGGTAGAGATTCAAGCCTTGGGAAAATGATTCATGGGCTGGAACTCAACAGACATTACACAGTCCAAAAGATTTGCATGGGTGGAAGAAATACATTTTGGGTCTATCTTTATCTACTGTAACATAGAATAGGGAAGAAATCTGTTTTTAAAATGTATTGTGGTCTTTGGTAGAAGGGTTGCATGTTTTCTCTTCCAGACTTGGAGATGTTTTGTTTTGCTCTTAATAGCCATGCAAGCGGCGTGGCTTTAGGGAGGGCAATGTCAGTTGGTCGGTTCACTGGACTTTGGTCCAGACTGTCGAAACGTTTTAGGATTAACATGAAATTTTCGTTCAGACGTTCGTGGTCCCTAGAGGATGAAGCCTACTGTCTCTGACTTTTCATGTAGCTCCACCAGCGGGTTGACATTTATGTTCAGAATTAACTATCCTATCAGGACTGCCATGAGATATGTGACAGATATTCAAGCTTCCAAGAGAATTAATTTTAATGACTTTGTTGATCCATCACCAGCAGGTCAAAAGTTTTCCTTATTCAGTGACATAGTATCTCATCTAATTTGGATTGGCACCAGATCTTGGACAGATGTTCGTGGTTATGTAATATCTCAACAAATTTGAGACTTTGAGATTTAGTAGAGAGTAGAGATATTCATGGTCTTCAGAGGGTGACTTGCGAAAAAGTTTGATCTAACATTGTACTTTGTTTCGCTAACAGGCTTGCATTGTCATTATATGCATGTAAGCATGCTGATGTAAGCATTTAGCTCAAAGCACTGCTGTGCCTAAATACAGCCTCACAGAGCTGCAAGCATGACTGAAGACTCTTTGCTTTGTTTAATAGGCTATATTTCTTGTAAATTACATTCTTTAGGGATACATTTAGCAAACACAGGAGCATCTTGAGAGACATTTTTCTAAAGTCCATGTAGAGATGATTTGAAAGTTTTGGACACCGTGTCATTATTCGTCTGTCTTTGGTGAAAAACAACACTCCAAGCCACAGCAATACATCACTAAGTAAACAAGGTTCTGGCTTTGTATGTATGTCAGTGCATGTACACAGATGTGGACTAAAGTAAACTCTGCCGCTCAAACATTTCATTCAGAGGAACAAAAATAACAGAATGCTTCACAAAGCTAACTGTTGAGGCAAACAGCAGAGATTTTGCTTTCTAACTGGTAGTTGGTGTGTGTCACGTTTTCGTGCTCAGCAATTACTGGTGATCATGGGGGACTTTCTTTCGGGTTCTCTAAGAGATGAAGAAACAGGCAACAGGCTGTAACTAACCATTATGGAGACATATAAACCTTTCACTGGTGACGATCAACATGAGGTTTGCTGACTGGTTGCGATAACTCACCAGGCAGATCCGCCCTATCCTGGACTGGGTCATGGGACTCTGGCCCATCTCGGAGGCTTTCTCGCGGAAGAAAAAGTAGAGCTTGTCATCATTCTTCTCGGCACTGTCTGGGATGAGGTGTGCATGGATGAATGTGGGATCTGTAGAAAAGAAAGAAAGACGGAGAGAGCATTACTGGCTGTGCAGCACATGCAGCACAGACGTCTAGAGCATCTGCTTGGGGCACAGACTTTGGTTGAAATATTAACTACAATTTATAGCAATATACATCTGACTGTGCTTAAGTAAGGAATAACAATATCCATCCAGGAAGAAGAAAAAATTTAATTTAAAGAAATATAATATAATAGTTAATGCTCTGTGCATATCAACCGTCATCCTTTTTTTATCAATTATTTAAAAGATTCCCAAGTCTGTCTTAAAACAAAATTCACATGCCCATATGCACACTGAAACACGTTCCGGTAGCTGTAATCACTCCTTCCGTCCATACTGACTGTGATGACCTGAAGTTAAGCTAAAGCTAACATGCGGCTTCAACAGTCTGAATTAAGACAAATCAAGTGGATATCTTCCAAAGTTACAGTCTATTTAGTTTGAAATGCCTTTGCATGTCTCTGCACAGCATTTCTTTGCTGAGCTGAGTTGAAGGAATATTAACACAAACAGGGAATTTTGCATACTGTAAATTTGGAAGATACATACTCAATCTTTAGCTAAACTATATATATTTTTGGACAAAACAAGGACTGTGGATCTTGTCTTACATCACTTAGTGGCAGGAAGGGATCTCTCGATAGTCAGTATGAACAGCAAGTAAAAACTGTAAATATGACTACCTGAATATTGTTTTTTAAGACAAACATGAAAAATATGAACCTGTTCTTTAACTGTTGATGAACGAGTAGACCCGGGAAAAAAACCCACTTTGAAACGGATTACATAGCAGGGGAACTCACATTGATGGAAACATCCATGCACATAGTGTATCTTTGCCTCTCTGGGCCTAACGCCCTCACAAACTTGACATGATGACAGTGAACAAGTCACAGTGTGTATGACTTCAGTCTGCAAGTCTAAAGGATGAAGATTTGGATTCAGCCACAGGCATCATAGAAACTCTGACAAAGAGACTGTTAGCCTGGAGCCTGGAACAGTGCTCTAATTGTTCTCCTGTAAACGCACCCCTTAATTTCTTCCTAGTGACAACGCTCAATATGGCATCACAGTGCGCTCCCACTGGCTGACTTACTGGGTCACCACTGGACACACAGGGTGCCCCTCCCCACTGTGACCAATCAGGGACCCAAATGAGGACAAACCAAAACCAAGAGGAGGAGGAGGAGAAGGAGGGAGGGTAGCCAGAAACCATGTAATGGGGGGGAGGGGGAAAGAGATTCCACATGGCTGATTAGCAGGACTCAGGTGTCCCGATTCTGTGTACCACTACCAGGGGACTGTTGTCAGGGCAACAGGGTCAGAGGAAAATCTGGGAGCGAGCAACCCTTTTTTTTGGGTGGGGGAATGGGTGGATGGGTTGGGGTGGGAGTGATTGATTCAGCAACATCAACCAAAAGCAACCGACGAGCATTTATAGTGCTGTGACAATCATGGTTCATTGGAGAGCAGAGGCTAGTCTGAGTCATTATTGACATTCAGTAATTTCCCCCTGCTACTAAACTACTGACCTTGCCTTCAGACTCCACAGGCATGCAATCAGCAATTAGCGCAGTGCATTTTATGCTTCGAGTCAAATGATCAGTGGGTCATGTGGAGCCGGCTGGAAAGATCAACAATCTCATTCCAAGAAGACCCTAGGAATGGACGATACGCTGGGTAATGTGTGGAGGCTGCATGTGGTGGATGTTTCCTGAGACATTAAAGCAAACGTTCTTAAGGAGCTGAGGAATAAATTAAAAATGATGCGGAGAGAGGTGAGTGAGTGAGTGAAAGAAATAATGCTGGGTGCAGACCAAGCCGTGAGTTGAGCCATTACCGTTTAACCATCTGGAGTTGTACTGATCAGTCCTCATGGCTGTCTGCTTCCCCAGCGTACGAAAGATAGCAGAGTCTGTTCCCATGAAATCAATGTAGACTCCTGCATAGAGCTCTCCATCTGTCAGTCACAGAGAAAAGAAGGAAAGGTGTTGCAGAGGTGAAGTCATGTCGGATGAAAACCATTTCATGGTTAAATTAGAGAACATGTTGTCGACCGAGTCTGATTGAAAGGTTATTAAAACGTTGCGTCACCCCTCTGGGTTTCCTCAAAATCAGACTGATGGCACGAACAGTGGCTGTGGCCATTCAAAGTTTTAACTCCACATGATGATAGGACAGATATACATCATACTTCAAACTCTCATCAAACTTCGAGAGTTGTTCAAGTTCAGTTGTGTCAGAAATGGCACATTTGGGTTAAAAAGGGTGACCTCATAATTACACTGTAATTATAATTATATCACACTCATTAGGTCAATCAGTGTAATTTGAAAGGACAGCTGGATTTCCACAGCCAATTTCATGTCAGCTGCATTCATGGCGTATAGGTGAGGGGGCAGTGAAAGCCTGATATTCTAGCCGTTCAGCATCACCATCAGGCCTGCTAGTGCAAAGTTTTTAGCTTCAGATTTTGACACAGACCCCAAGCTATCACGTCTGACATCTGCATAGACAGAAACCTCCTGATCTCCATTTGCCTTGCATGAGAAAAAGCTAGAGTTTAGGATTTCCTGCTGTCTATACAAGTGACATTTTGAGGAGGTAAGTGAGTGCAATAGTAGTGTGAAAGAAGAACAACATCTCCTAACACCTAAACCAGGGAAATTCCAGTTTCCTCTGTTGTGTCAGTGTGGTATGTCTCTGCCCTGCCAATTGTGTAAGAAAACCTGTTGCTGATTTTCTTGGTATTACAGTTTTGCTCGGGTCAGCTGGAACTGAGCTGACATGAGAGAGAGTCTTTGTCCGACCCCCCCC